>NC_079493.1:23308403-23474168 GCF_030052815.1 Hevea brasiliensis | reverse complement strand
ATTTGATTAAGAAGTGTGAAGCAGAATGGAAGGTAGTTGTGAAGCATGTGTTCTGGGAAGCCAACAAACGTGTTGTGGCTAATAGTGCGACGAGTTGCACTTTGGGTTTTCAAGAGTTGAAAGGGCCTTCGCAGGAGCTTTTGGATTGGATGATACATGACGGTGTTGGATTGCCTATTGCAAGGCTGATGTAGTTTTGATTCTGTTCTATTTTTCGGTTCTGTTCTTATTTAAGAAAAAATAATTACCTTATATAATATTAGCAGTAATTATAAACAAGCAATCCAGTATGTAGTGCATAAGATTTTCAGCCCTACACAATAATCCATAAGATTTTCAAGTACACACAATAATCTATAAGGTAATAATGTGGAGAATATGGTGCATAGATTTATCAGGTTTTGAAAAAAAAAAAAAAAAGTAACAATTAAAGAGAAGTCTTTTTTTTTTTTTCTCTTAAATGAGAGAGCACACACAAAATTGAGTGACAAGAATAGACTACTACCAAATATCCTTGTTCTCGTATAAATCCTACACACGCACGCTCCACAGACGATGTGAGACGTCGAAACACCAGCTCGCAGAGTCCATGCAGATGCAACAAACACTACACCTACTAAGATTATTTATTTTAAATGAAAAAACACATTTGCATAGAAATTAATGATGAGAATGAACCACTACCAAAATCATGGAAATTAAAGAGAAGTTCACAATCCAAAAAAACTAGCATAACCAATGATATCTTAAAGTGCACATGGTTATCAAATAGTGCAAAGATCATCATCTATTGCTTCACGATGTTTGTTGTGAACAGAGTCTTATCAGCAGAAGCTTGGGTCAGCTGGGGACGAACTCTGTTCTCTCTCTTTAATTCCTGGTGGTGAACGAATTGCCCCTATCCTTGCTCAAACTTTCCCTTGTACATGCGTCCATTGTTCAACCTAGGGACATATTTAACCTTGAACTCCTCTACACTGGGTACCAGTGATATATATATATATATATAAATAGAGAGAGAGATAGAGTACCTTATCACATCACCACTTGTGGCTTGGAAACCTTGAAGTTTTAAGGACAATGTGGTTTTAAGTAGACATGATCACAATTCGGTTTTGAACCGCGGCATGAACAAACTAACTAGATTGCTAGTTGTTTCAGTTTAATTCTAGTTTGGTTTTAATTATTCAGGTTGAGACCATTTAATAATATATATATATATATATATATATATATATATATATATATATATATATATTTATTTATTTATTTATTTATTTATTTATATTGAATGATAGAATTTTAACTTGAGATATTAACTTTTACATGAATTCAAAGTGAAGACTTTGTGAATATTTGATGAATTTTTTATGTGCAAATCAAAGAATCGAATATATAGATTGAATTATACTGAATTGAATTACTATATAGCTTTTTTTAAAATTTTTTTTTATCAATAATAGAATCAAACTTATATATTATCTTACAAAATCGAAATTAGAACTAATTTTATACATATATTCGTTAATATTTGTTAATACATTATACAATTTTAATATAGTTTTTAAAAAGATATTTATAGTAATATTTTTTAATAAATAAATAATTATAAAAATTCGTTTAATATGATTTAGAAATAAAAACTAAAACAAAAAGATTATTTTTACACGGGTTAATGTAATTAATTAAATTACAATTTATTTCTATTCTCAAAAATTATATTTTTAATTAAATTTTCATTAAATGAATTGTTTGGATGATTAAATAATTTAGTTAAAATGAAAATTTAATTTAAAAAATATTTTTAAAAATATAAAGAATTTTCAGATGAAGATATTAAAACCCATTGTTAGTATAGAATTAAATTTTTTATTATTGAGTCCATGTAATTCAATTGTAACAGGGGATGGAGTAGGGTTGTGGATAGTTTTCGAGGGTTTCGAAAAAAATTGAATTGAAGAGGTGTATAGAATCGACATGAATTATATCGAATCGAAGACATTGTTTTGGTTCTAATTTTTCACTAAGAACTAAACTTACATATATATATATATATATATATATATATATATATATATATATATATATATATATATATATATATATATATATATATATATATGAACTAAATATAATTTAATATTATATTATATTATATATATATTATATTTTTTTAATAATTTAAATTATAAATATATTAAATTATCTTATAATTTTTAATTATAAATTTATTATTATATATATATATTTTTTATAATTAAATATTACATAATTAATAAATAATTAAAATATATATAATATAATATATTTATTATATTATATTATATTATATATTTAATATTAAATTATATATACCCTGCAGTTAAAAATTTTATAATTTAGAATTATTTTAAAGATATATTATATGATATATTATATATTAATAATATGAGGAAATAATTATATAAAATTATTTAAAAAATTAAGAATTGAAATGAAATTATATTAAACCGAATCAAAAATTATACTGAATCGAAATAGAAACAATGAAAAATTAAATTAGAATTGTATTAAATTTTTAATTAAGTTTTAATTTTTAGACAAATTTCGAACTGAATTAAAATCGTACATCTCTACAACAAAGGATGAAAAAGCTAGCTGATAATTAATAAGAAACTAGGACAAAATATAATATGTTTTGAGCTAATTAAGAGATTATTAATTATCTTTACTTGATTTAATTTAATGGTGGAACACCTAAAATTTATCTGATTTCTTATAAAAAAAACAAGCGATTAATTATTTAAAGCAATGGGAAGAACAGTAACACATTACAAATGTCAAATCAGATTAATAAGAAATGTGATTAACTCAGCGTTTCACCAAGGAAAGGTCATAATTAATATAATCACAGAGATAAATAATAAATTTGGGACCGTTGTTGATGGGAATTCAACAGAAGGCAGAATTGTAGAATGGGTGGTTATAAGTCTTGTCAAGTTCATGCTCTTGAATTCATCATCTCAAATCACAATTTTCTTTCATTACATTATTGAAATATTGTAGGCGGTTGATTTATTTATTTATTTTTTAATTTAAAGAATATATTAAAGTTAATTATCAATCATACCCAAAAGATGTAATTAAAATTAGACATAATAAATAAATAAATATTTATTTATTTATTTATGCTAATAATTAACTTTAACATATTCCTTAAATTAAAAAATAAACAAATTAAATATTTTAGCTAGTCTCAAGGGAGGAGGATTAAAAGAAAGAAAAAAAAAGGGTAGGGAAAGGGCAACCAAATTTCAGAATAGATGCATGGTCGTCACCAATGAAAAATAGAATTAAATATCTAAATTTTAAAAATATTTTTAAAATAACTAAATAAATTTAACGATGATATTAAAAATTATATACAAAATGTAAAAAAAAATGTAAAAATATCACTTTCAATTAAAATTAAGTTATTTTTTTAAGGAAAATTTAAGTTATTAAAATATAAAAGTATCATAAAAAATAGTAATAAATAAAAGAAAAATGGAAATTCTGGGTTATTTCAAGATTACTGTTTCATCTTCACTTTCAGAATATACCAAATATGGCCTAAAATTAAAGGGAGTCAAGATATATATATATATATATATGAGACGATTGCTTCCCGAGAAGATATCAAAGCTAACTCCAGTTTCTCTAGCACAAAATATGCTAGCTGCATATTAATGTAAATTTAGTTCCTTATATTGATCAATCGAAGTTGCAATGTAATATATGACCTTGCAACTCAACCAATGACTATTCATTATTGTAATTTTTGGAAAATTATTGTATGATCTTGATGCATTATATCACGGGAATAATTTAGTTTCTCAATTAATAGAATCAGAAGAATTCATGAATAAAAAGATAAATAAAAAAATGTAATCGTTAGCTCCATGTTTATTATTTAAATTTGTAAGCCAATTTTTGACATGTTTAAATTTATAACTGTCAGCTCTACATGTTCTGATTTTATTAGTTCGGTCCATTAGATCATTCTTGTAATAATTTCTGTAATTTTTACCACCTTCTTAATTAATGATCAGAACGTGCAAACAAATCAAACTTACCACAATATTTTACCTAAGGCTCCAAAAGAGAAGATGATGAGAGTTTGAGCACTTATATCATGCAAATTAAGACCTCATCGACAATCCATAACAAGCACATTCAGTATGGGAGCGATCTTTTTCTCTAATACGAACATGAGGACACTCTTTTAATTAATATCATTTGAGACACTCTGTTCTACTCAAAACTCTAAATTATTGTACTTTGAGATTTTTAAATACTATTTATATTCTTTTATGTTTTTGATATGAGATCTTCTTTAAGAGACTTGCTAATGGTAAACATAAACTTGTACAAAATACACTCGAATTGTAAGAGTTCAGCCTTTTAACCGATCATATAAGGGTTTTACATTAACATCTTAATTGCACATGCATAAAGCTTTTGCTTTCTATATATCTGCATGCAAGTTCTGCATGCTTCTCTACTAATATCATACGTACATGTTATATATACATATATATATATATATATATATATATATATAGTTTTCTAAGTACACATACATATATGTAATGTCAACGCAGTTGTGGTACATATCTAGCTAGGTAGAGTTCTAATCAGTTATATATGCTCTTAAAGTGTATATATCCAAAGTCAATTCATCATCTTCATCATCATCAGACACTTGTACTAAGATGAGTTCCCAACTGATAAAAAATCAATGAATTGCAAACCAGCCTTTATCTGCTGTTCCATGGCCTCTTGATTTACCTCCTCATCATCCCTTCTTGCAATGTCTATCACTTCACTTCTACTAGAGTCTGTTTTCACTTGGAGAAAATCATAAAACTCAAAAGCCTGTTTTTTACCTGCAGTATGTTTTATACATACAATAGCAAATTAAATGAAACATGCATAAGACACATAACATATACAATAGAACGTAATATATGGAAATAATAAGCAGAAAAATTCACTCTATTATGGTCCGCTGAACATTTATATATAACAAAATTTGATTTATAATTATATCAGCAAGAAAACTCTATTTATACCTTCAAGGTGACTGGGATTCTCATTGCTTTGGCAAAAGGATCGAAGATAGTTGCGAGGAAAAGTATGCTGATTATAGTATCTACTGCAGTATTTACCGACAAATGAGGCAAGATTGGTAGTTTGGGAATTGAACAACACACGATCTTGTTTGGAGGAAGAGCAATGGTTTTGGTCGTTAACTAAAGTTTGAGCAGCTATTTTAGATTGAAGCCTGGATCTTTCCCTGCATTTTCTTGCCATAATAACATGCCAATGGTTCTTCACAGCATTATCTGTTCGACCAGGGAAAAGCCTTGCAATAACAGCCCATCTATTCCCATGAATCCTATGAGATGCGAGAAGCCTTTCTTCTTCCTCTTCTGTAAAAGGGCTTCTATTGATTCTTGGATCCAGCTGATTAAACCATCTCAACCTACAGCTCTTCCCTGATGTAATTGTGTTTGTTATTAGTCACACTCATACATTAGCTTCCATTTGTTTCTTTTTCTTCAAGCATAGATAAATTAACTATGCATATATTTTTCCTAAAACCAACCTTATATATTGATTTATATATTGCAATTGCTCTTGGAAATGAAAATTTTGAATTTTCATAAAGAAAGAAAGAAAAGTTAGGTTAAATTAATATTCACCTGATCTTCCTTGAAGCTTTTCAGCTATGGCGTTCCAGTTATGAGGACCATAGTGTTCGACCAACTTCCTAAGCTTCTCATCTTCAGCCGGCCTCCAATGACCTCTGGTACACATCTGATGATTTTTACAATACAAGGAAGACCAAAGAATATATATCCAAATAAAACAACAATAGAGGAAAAACCCTAGCAAGCTAGTTAGTTCAAGAATCCAAATAAATTAAAGAACAAGTGATATGGGTTGGAGTGGGTAGAGAGTAAAAGAGCTTGTGGAGGGCAAAGCAAGAAGAAGATGAGAAAACAGGCAGAGAAAGGAGAATATAAGGAGGGTTTATTTCCGTTAGAGAGGGAAAGGGCTAGGGAAGGTTTGGAAAGAGAGGTCTGTCTACCAGCGATTGATGCAACGTCTAGGCTAACAAACCCTTAAAGTAATCTCTCTATCTCTCTCTGCGTATCTGAGGAAGAAATAGAGAAAGGGAGATGAAGAGGTTGCTTGGTGGGGTGAATTCCGTTCTGCTTTCAACGTCTTCCCAAGTTTCTAACCTACAACGTCTACTTATAACCCACCTAGCACATCTCTCTCTCTCTATTTATTTATTTTGTTTTTGTCAGTAAATAAATCATAAAATAAATAACTAATAAAAAAATATTTATGAATATAAAGAGCATTACAAAATTGAGCTATTTCTATGTATTTTATGACTTTTGTTTCTCAATCTCAAATTCCATTAATGATTCCTAGAATTTGAATTCCAAATCCATGAAATGGTAGTTCATTTTCATGCTTTTAATTCTAAAAATCCAAACTCCAATTTGTGGGATTATAGGATTCAATGAATCACCAATTAAAATCAGGAAATTGATTCATATATTGTCATATATAACCAATTCTCCGTGGCTCGAAATCAGATTGTTCAACGTCCGAATCACGCCGTGCATGCTCGACAACGTCCCTGACCATCTGACTCTTTGCCATCTTAGCCATCGAAATTAGCATGCCCCGAAATCAACAGTCTACAGTGGAGGTGAGGTGGTGGAGAACAATGATTTTTTATAATGTGGGTCCCTGGAAGGTATGGTATGTGATCCTCTCTCTTTTATATTTATGCATCTTTGCTGTAAACCTTGGCGACCAAACTCAGCAACCTCTCTTAATTTTAACCTACACACCCTCAATATACACAATATTCCATTGGTGTTAATTATGCAAATTCACAACACACTCAAATTTTTAAACACATTAAAAGGGATAATACATATAAAACAAAATATAATACGATAAAGAATAAAATATTAGTAATGCAACTAAAAATCTCATGAAGAGTTCAATCTTGCTAAGGATGAACGCTGACAGCATTTTTAACACATGCAAGTTGAATGAAAAGTGGTGTTTCCAGTGGTGGACGGGTGAGTAATATGTAAAAACCTGCTCTTGGGAGGGGAACAACAACCGGAAACGGCTGCAAATATCTTGTAGGTTGAGGAGCAAAAGGCGGAATCTGTTCGAGGAGGGGCTCGTGTCTATTCAAACATTAAAGTTATTGTATAAACACGAGAATTCTAGATCATCCCACTTTTTTTCATTCTAAACTTTTTTTTTTCACATTCCAAATCCTATTAAAACCCTAATTGTAGTTATTGAAAAAAAAAATCTAAATTTAAGTATAAAAGAAATTTTTTGACAATAAAAGACTCAACTCTTATTATATTACAGATGAATTTAACAAAAGAAAAAGTCTTTTCACTTTAGTTCAATGGTACTAAAATTGCCTTGAAAATTGTGAGATCTTGAGTTTGAATATCAGCTGAAACCAATTATACCAAAAAAAAACTGAAATAATAAATCAGTCGAAGTATTTTCTTGTTGTTATTATTATTGTTATTATTGGTAAATTAAAAATGATTGCAATTGAAGAAAAAAAAAACCAGCATAATTGAAGTATTTTCTTTTAATCATTATTAGTTTAAAAGCTATCTCATATGAAATCAAGAAAAAAAGTGAAGAATTATACAAGAGCACAAAAGAATGATTATAACCTTTTAATTTGTGGTATATTATTAGGCCATATATAATTTTGCGTCATAATATCAAAAGATATACAATTGTTCAAGTGTGAAAAGGTTATTGCAAATTCAAATTCAGCATGAACAAATCATGTGGCTGAGCCATTAATTAATTAACTTAATTTACCCAAAATAAAACAGCTCTAAAATTCTCCAAGCTAATAATTTCACCTTGCTCATAAATTATTTATTATTTATTTCTCTTTTAACAGATTGAGAGGATCTAATTCCATGTATCTATATATGATCAATTAATATTGGCAAATTGATTTATGAATATTATGAGTTGATAAATCTTTTGAAATATGGTCCTGGTTTTGCACTGTTAAAGTTGCATAAATAAAGGGTGAAAAATGTGAATGGAGATTTTCGGTGACTCACTTGAATGAGAAAGTCAATTTTAAAGACAATTTAACGTACGGTATATGAAAATAGAATCATTATACCTGGATAGTGTAATAGGATATTTATAAATTTTTTTTAGTAAGGGATTAAGTGAATAGGGAGTTGAATATGTGTTTATCATATGTGTGATATGCCTTCAACTTTGAGACCAAACCAAACTAGGCATTTATAAAGTTTTTCTCCATGTTCACAGGCCAAAATATACAATCTAATTTTGTTTTATATTTTTCTTACCATGCTCATAGGAGTTTGGGATTGGGGTGGAAAATTTCCCATCGAAAAGCAGGAGGGTGGGTTTCCTGCAGGAGTCCTTTGTTTTTATTTTTTTATTTTATTGACTATTATATCATAAATTTATTTATTAAAAAATAAATTAAATTATAAATTAATAATGTAAATTTTAAATGTAATCTTAATAATATTCCTATAATTTTTTTAAATTATAATATATAAATACATAAATATATAGGAATAAATTGTTTTTTTAATAAAAATAATAATATATTATTGTGCAGAACAGATTACAAGGATTCAAAGTGAGTTTGAGAATATAATAAATATCTATACTAAAACCTTATTTTGTGTTTAGAGTTTTAAAGTTGGGTAGTTATTTCATTTCGGTTATTCAATTTTAATTTATTAAAATAAAATCTTTTAACTTTAATTTATTTTAGAAAAAGTACTCATGACCTGCAATATTATAGGTTAAAAAATAATATAATTACCCTTTTGCCATTTTTTCCTTCTATAATTAACAATTATTCAATAAAAATATTTTATTTTAACTAATTTTATTAATGAAAATTTAATTTGTACCAATATGGGAAAAAAATAATAATGCATTTTCAATTTTAAAATGATATTTTATTAATATATGATATTTTATCAATATTTTTTTATATAAAAAATAATATGCAATAAATGATAATGTATAAATTTATTTTGATTAAATGTTAATTTAGTATTGATTAAAAAAATAAACCTGAAAACTTATTATTACAGGTTAAAAGAATTTTTACTAAAATAATATTAAAATTAAAAATTTTATTTTAATAAATTAAAGTTGAGTGAATGAACTGAAATGACTCTCTAAATTGATGCACAATCGGTAAAGATTGGATTGCTGAGTTTAAATGCGGATAAGGGAAAAAAATTTATTCAAACTTAATCTATTATAAATTTAAAAGTCAAATATATGAATGTATTTTATACGTGAATTTATCATTTTTTTTTTCTTAAATTCTTCTAAATAAGAATTTCGTTGCGGATGATTCACCCAAAGACCAATCTCACGCGAGTATGACCTAAGTGGACTCTGTTTGATGCACCCTACATGTGTCTTAATGTCCAACCTTGCCTTCATCCACTTATTTGATCCAGATTAATTCAATATAATCTTCATTCATATTTTTCATAATTCGTGATGTATATACATCTATTTGAGGAGAAATTATACAATAAAAGCAATGATTCCATGTAGAATTTTTTATATGCAATGATAATCTAATAGTGAGTGGACATATATATATATATAGACACACGCATAGATGGGTCTCAAAATCTATAATCATCTTTTTTTTTTTAATAATAACTATATTTACTTATATATTTAGATATTATTTGTTTATCATTTTATGTCAGATGCTAACATGGTTTAGGGTGAGTAATCGGTTCAAATCGAACCGAACCGAACCGAACCGAATTAAATTATAAAAATCGAACCGTCAATTTTAGAAACCGAACCGAACCGAAATTGATGAAAAATCGAATCGAACCGAACCGCTTTATTTCGGTTCGGTTCAGTTTAAACCGATCGGTTTGATTTTTGATTGATTTTTTAATTTAGACTTGATTTTCAAGTTATTTGGTCTAATTTTGACTTTGGTTTGAACCTAATAATTATTAATCAATGAAATTAAACAATTAATATATATAAAATTAAATATAATTCATAAATTTTCCATAAAAATAAATTAATTCAAAAATCAATTAGGTTCGATTTGACTATATAAATCACTATTCGGTTCGGTTCGGTTTAACAGATTTTTTTTCTCTTCAAAACCGAACCGAACCAAAATAACTGAAATTTTTATAAATTGAAACCAAACCAAACAGATTTAATTTTAAAACCGAACCGATTGAACCGAATTGACTCGGTTCGGTTCGATTTTTCGGTTTGAACCGAATTCTGCTCAGCCCTAAACATGGTATTATAGTAGCTCATAAAAAAATTATATTATTTCTAAGTCTAGTTATTTTTTTTAAGAGATAAAAATACATAAATTATTGATAAATTATGGATGTTAAATACCAAGTTAACAACATTTTCCTTATTATGAATTTTTTAGAGTTGCTTTTGAAATAATATCATTTTATAAATCTTTTTAAATTAACACTCAAATATCATATTTTAATTAAATTTCCCATCCAAACACAAGGTAAATGTAATTAAGTGAATACAAAATTTTCACAAGACTAAATAAATAAATAATCTGAATGAAAAAAAATAACAAAAACAACACAATAATACAAATAAAAAGAAAATTCTATTACTCATGTTGGCATGTAAAATAAATTAATGCCATGTTTATTTTCAAAGTCTAAGACACTACAAAGTCTAAAATATAAGGCTTAAAATCGTAAAATAGAACAATTGGATACGTTTCAAAATAATAAAAACGTTGAGAATATATTGCACAATCAAGTAGTGTTTTCTCTAATACATCTCTTGCACATTAATTTTATTATTATCTAAATAATTAATTTCATGCATGTATATATCTAATTTAAGCTTTGTCATAAATTAATAGTCATTAGTCGACATGATTATTAGTGAATGATGGGAGCCAAAAATTATTATTAAGCAAAAGATCTCTCAGAAATATATGCTAAGAATAAATTTACCATCTATGAGCCAAATAGATAGAGAATAAGACGTGTGAAATGTGCTATATTATTATTTTATGGATTTATTATATGAAATTTCTTAAAAAGAAAAGAGAAGGAATGGGAAGTATTCGGGTATCAGTTTGGATATTGCCATATACTTCTCTCAAGTGGTTTAGATATCATATCAGATTTAAAATTCAATTGTATACTTTCTTATCTTTCTTATCTGTAACTAGCTTATATATACTTTGTACTTGCATACTGTTTAAAATACAAAGAGATAAATACAGTTCACAATTCAAGCCAAAACTTCTACATGGTATCAGAGCTTTTGTTCTCATCATGAGTTCTTCCTCTTCAGCCACTTCGTCCACCTTGACTTCATCCTTCTCATCCTCTCCTTCATCTGCTCACCACACCTTCTCTATCAAGCTAACCAACAAGAATTATCTTGCTTGGAAAGCTCAGTTTTTACCTCTACTTAATTATCAAAAATTACAAGGATTTGTTGATGGCACTTTCACTGCTCCTCCTAAAACTATTGTTAGTTCCACTACCTCTGAACCTGTCCCCAATCCTGATTATGAAAGTTGGTTTCAAAAAGATCAAATGCTCCTAAGTTGGCTGCTTTCCTCCATTACTGAGGAAATTTTTCCATATATTATTGGGCTGTCATCTTCTTTGGAGGTCTGGCAAGCTCTTGCCAAAGCTTTTGGCTCAATTTCTCAAAATCGACAGCTCCAAATTCACATTGAGCTCCAGGAGTTGAAGAAAAATGATCTCTCTATTTCTGAATATCTTCATCGTGCAAAGCAGTTAGCTGACGAACTACAAGCAGCAGGTCAACCTCTTCAACCTGCAGAATTCAATGCTATCATTTATCGGAATATAGGAGCTGAATATCATCCTATAATCACTGCCTTGAATCTTCGGACTGAACCTGTTTCCATTCTGATTGGGGTGGTGAATACCAGCGTTTGCATAAATATTTTCAATCCACTGGTATCCAACATCGCATATCATGCCCATATACACATGAGCAAAATGGTACTGTTGAAAGGAAAATTCGTCATCTGGTTGATACTGGCCTAACTCTTTTATCAGATGCTAATGTTCCTTTAAAATTTTGGAATTTTGCCTTTGATGTTAGTGCTCAATTAATCAACACACATCCCTCGACATCACTACAAAATGAAACTCCCCACATTAAGCTATTTAATAAGTCACCTCATTACTTAGATTTCAAACCCTTCGGGTGCACCATTTTTCCACTTCTCCGTCCTTACAATCGTCACAAGTTTCATTATCGCACCCAACCTTGTGTCAACCTTGGTCAAAGTCCAAGTCATGCTGCTTATCGATGCCTTGATCCCACAACAGGTCGCATTTATCTGGCTTGTTAGGTCAAGTTTAATGAGTCTGTGTTTCCATTTAGGCTTCCTGTCATGTCGCCTGTGCCCTCTGCATCCAACTTGCCTACAAATACGCCATGGCTTGTATTGACTGGACATTCAACACCTCACTTGGCAACTGAAGCAAATTCAGGTCAGTTACTAAATCAATCTCCTCCTTTATCTCCTATTTTGAATTCAACCTCATCTCCATCACCTATTTCTCCTTCCCAAAATCAGCAAATTTTCACTCCTAATCAACAACCTGTGTCATCAGATCTCCCAACCCCTGCCTCACCAAACCACTCTGTTTCAAATTCTAATACTGGTCAAGTTGTGACTGCGTCTACTTATCCATCCCTCAATCTGTCCATTGACTTATCTCGTTATCCTCTTACCTCCTCTCACTCTAATCCTGCTGCACAATCTGATATGCGCACACATGCTATGACATTACGGCCTAAAACTATGCAGAAGCGTGTTGTCAATCTTATTACTAAGGACACTGATTATCTAAAGTTTGAACCAAAGACTTATACCCAGGCCAGTTCTTATTCTGAATGGAGAGATGCTATGTCCCAAGAGATTAATGCTTTAATGCAAAATCAAACATGGGAGTTAGTACCCAGACCACCAAATAAAAATATAGTTGGGAACAAGTGGATTTACAGAATCAAAAGAAAATCTGATGGTTCAGTAGACAGGTATAAGGCTCGTTTGGTAGCCAAGGGGTACTCTCAACAGGATGGATTAGATTACGATGAGACATTTAGTCCAGTAGTGAAGATGTCAATGATTCGCACAGTGCTCTCTTTAGCAATGACACATGGTTGGCCAATCCGACAACTCGACATATCTAATGCCTTTCTCCATGGCTATTTGGATCATGAAATTTTTATGGACCAACCAAAAGGATTTGTTGATCCTGCTTCTCCCTCTTATGTTTGTAAGCTACGAAAATCATTATATGGGCTCAAACAGGCACCACGAGCCTGGTTTTGTCGTTTGTCTAGCTTCTTACTTCAGCTGGGATTTACTGCATCTAAGGCTGATTCCAGTCTCTTTATCTATCGCAATGGTTGTGTCTCTTTATTCATCCTTATATACGTTGATGACATCTTGGTTACTTGTTCTGACAATACTTATTTACAGTGGTTCATGTCTAAGATCAAGGAGGCTTTTCCGACCAGAGATATTGGAGCATTACATTATTTCCTTGGCTTAGGTACATCACACTTCTGCTGGCTTATTGCTCAATCAACAGAAATATATTATGGATCTTCTTTCTCAGGCATCAATGCTGAATTACAAGCCCTGTCAAACTCCTATGGCCACCACTCCCCCACTTACTAAATTCAATGGAGTCTCTTTTGATGATGGTGTTCTCTACCGGCAAATAGTTAGTGGATTACAATATGTGACCTTAACCCGACCAGATATCTCTTTTGCAGTCAATAAATTGTGTCAATTTATGCATAATCCAACAGATGATCATTGGAAAGCCGTTAAGAGATTGTTGCGTTATCTTCAACACACTAAATCATATGGCTTATTCTTTGCTAAAGACTCACCTTTGGACTTGCAATGTTTTTCGGATAGTGACTGGGGTGGTGATATAGATGATCGCCGGTCCACCAATGGGTATGCTCTCTACCTTGGTCGCAACTTGATTTCTTGGATGTCCAAGAAGCAGCCAACAATAGCTCGCTCCTCTACAGAAAGCGAATATAAAGCTTTAGCCAATGCCACTGCTGAAGTTATGTGGGTTCAATCTCTTTTACGTGAACTTGGTTATCCTCTTCCACAGCCTGCTGTCCTATGGTGTGACAATGTTGGAGCTATTTATCTCAGTGCCAAACCAGTATTCCATGCTCGCACCAAACACATCGAATTAGACTATCACTTTGTGCGAGAGCAGGTAGTCAATGGTACAATCCAAGTTCGATTTCTTTCTTCTGAAGATCAGGTAGCAGATATCTTAACCAAGCCTTTAGGCCAACGTTTGTTTGACAAGCTTCGGCTCTAAGTTTTACTGCCATTAGCTTGAGGGGGGGGGGGGGGGTATTCGGGTATCAGTTTGGATATTGCCATATACTTCTCTCAAGTGGTTTAGATATCATATCAGATTTAAAATTCAATTGTATACTTTCTTATCTTTCTTATCTGTAACTAGCTTATATATACTTTGTACTTGCATACTGTTTAAAATACAAAGAGATAAATACAGTTCACAATTCAAGCCAAAACTTCTACAGGAAGCACCCCAAAGCGATCCTGTATATATGCAAAAGTAAATTTTATATATCACCTCTTAGCTAAGTCCTATGCAAACGGGATTCTTCATACATCAACTTGCCATTGATATTCGCGACAGGAAAATTTTGGTTTCATGCACTGTTGACCCCACAAGCTCAAAGGAGCATAGATTTTAATGATACCAAAACTCAACTAGAATCAAACTAACATTGTTTTTAAGTGTTGTGTATCTCAAAGAAAAAGGACAAAAGGATTTCATGATGGATTCGTGCTTCTGAAGAAAGGATGACATTCTAAGGATAACACAGGACGAATCAAAGGAGAACAAAGAAGAAAATGTTACCTTCCAAAGCTACATTGAAAATCAGAATTGAAGGTACATATAGTATTAGAGTTAGTTTTATCTTTTAGGATCTCTTGTGAAAAGAATTGAGGAGTAAAAGTCAATGATGCTTATTTTCAATCCCTCAAAAGATTTTCTTTTAAACATCATTATTGGCCTAAAAAATGTTTGACTATGATTTGGTGTAAAGTTTTATAGTTTTGAAAGTTATGCAGAAAAGTTTTCCTGGTATGCTAACTGGTTTGCTACTTATTTTAGTATGCTAACTGGTTTGCTATTTTCTCAAGTATGCTAACTGTTTCAACTCTGCACAACATCGCATGACGACAAAATAACGGCTATTTTCTTGAAATTCGTATTCATAACGTTCAAATGAGTTCTAGCGGTAAAAACGTTCCAAAGCTATAAATACACCTTCCTTTGGCCATTTTGCACTTAATGAAAGTCCCTCTACTGTTCAAAATCATAAAAGCTTTCATTCAAAGTGCTCAAAGTGATTTATTGCTCTTCATTGGCTTATTTACTCAACTCTTCTTTATAGATTCTGTTGTATTGAGTGAGAGTGAGTTTTAAACACATTATTATCATTTGTGAGAGGTCATTCAAGCACCTATTGAAGCTTGGTTGTGAAAAGTGTTTGGGATAACACTTGGTAGAAGTGTGAAGCTACTTGTAAAAGCTTTGGTGAGAAATTTGTAAAGGGCTTTGTCTCTTGCCTTCAAAAGAGAAGAATAGTGGAGTGAAGACTCAAAGTGGGATCTTTGAGAGAGTGGATGTAGGCTAGTTAAAGCCGAACCACTATAAAAATTCCAGTGTTCATTTTCTTAACCTTTGCTCTTTACATTTATGCAATTTAGCTTTATGATTGATATGCTTTTGCTGATATGAAAATTGATATCATATGCTGTTAATCTTGCTGTAATATGAGAAAATCGGTTCTTGCTAAATCGCTTTTCTTGCTAAATCTGATATCTGATTTAATCTGCATGTTGTTTGATTTGCTGTCAGTTAGAATATTTGGTATCGCTCTGGTTCTTTGTGTTAAAAGCGTATTCAGACATCGATATCTCTGTGAATCGATATAATTTGTTAGATCAGTATACTGATTGCATATAGGGTAACCTTGAATTAAATTGTCAATAGAGCTGTATTGTTCATATTTCTCATTAGTCAATTGAGTTGAACCTAGCTGCAATTTTCAAAGGTTTTGAGCAAGAACCGAAATTTGTTTTTAAAGTCCAATTCACCCCCCTCTTGGACATATTTTGGGACATCAATTTGGTATCAGAGCTTGTCTCTCTTGCTTGAGGATTAAACCCCTTAGAGTGATCCACACACATGGCTGGTTCATCTAGAAATTGTATACACCTTTTAGTGAAGGTTATTCCATCACTAGACCACCACTTTTTAATGGCACAAATTATTCCTTTTGGAAAACTAGAATGAGAAACTTTATACAATCTGTTGACATTGATGCTTGGAGAATAGTTAAAGATGGTCCTTATATTCCTTATAAAACCAGTGAAGGAACTGTACAAATTCCTAAAGCTGAAGTTGAATTTGATGATAATGATTGGAAGAAAATTTCTACAAATGCCAAGGCTATTAATATTCTTCATTGTGCTCTTGATATTAATGAGTATAATCGTGTTTCAGGATGTCAAACTGCAAAAGAGATATGGGACAAACTAGAAGTCACATATGAAGGAACTGATGTGGTAAAAGAGTCAAAGGCAAACCTCCTCATCCGTGATTATGAATTATTTGAGATGAAACTGGTGAAACTATTCTTTGAGATGAGTACCAGATTCTGGACCTTGTAAATCTACTTAAAGCTCTAGGAAAGAGATTTGAAGAACAAGAACTTGTAAAGAAAATTTTAAGGTCTCTTCCAAAGACGTGGGAAGCAAAGACTCGTTATTCAAGACACCAAGGATTTGGAAAATACACCTATGATGAGCTGATTGGTAATCTCATTTCACATGAGATGATTTACAAGAAAGATGAGAATGAAGGTGATCAAAAGAAAAAGAAAGGGATAGCTTTCATATCCGAAAAAGTAGATGAGAAAAAGAAAAATGTTGCTCTTAAAGCTAGTTCAAGTGATGATGATGAAGATATGGCTATGATAGTCCAAAGATTCAAAAGAGCATTTAGAAAAGGTGGAAGCAAATACAAGAAGTTCACAAAGAAATATGCTCCAAAGACTCCAAATCATTCAAGTGAAATAGTTTGTTATGAGTGTAACAAACCAGGCCACATTAAGCCAAAATGTCCTACTTTGAAGAAGAAAAATAAGTTTAGAAAGGACAAAAGCAAAAAGGCAATGGCGGCAACATGGAGTGATAGTGACTCTTCATCAAATGATGAAACAAGTGACAAAGAGGCTGCAAACACTTGCATGATGGCAATTGAAGAAAAAGGTGAAAGCTCACACATCGAAGATAGTGAAAATGAGGTAAATCTTGAACTTTCAAATGTTGATGAATTAGAACTTGCATTTGTGAAGACATATGATAAGTATAGAACTTTTAAAAAGAAATGCAAAATTTTAGTTCATGAAAATTGTGTCTTAAGATCAGAAAATATTTCATTGAGTATGGTTTCAAAGGAAAATGAATTTTATAAATCTCAAATGAAATTATTTAAGGAAGTTAATAATGAGCTTCAAAGATCAAAAGAAGTGTGTGAACAACTTCTTGAGAAAAAGCAATTCTTGAGGAAAAGTTGAATCTTTGACAAAAGATTTATCTAAATTTACAAAAGGAAAAGAAACACTTGATATACTTCTTGGGAATCAAAGATTCACAAATGAAAAATCT
Source organism: Hevea brasiliensis (assembly GCF_030052815.1). NCBI lineage: Eukaryota > Viridiplantae > Streptophyta > Magnoliopsida > Malpighiales > Euphorbiaceae > Hevea > Hevea brasiliensis. The sequence continues at coordinate 23,456,272 of NC_079493.1, read as the reverse complement.
GGAATTGGGTATGATGGATTTATGAAGTATGGAAAATACAAACAATTTTTTGTTAAAGCTACATCCTTTTCTCAACCAAGTATTACATGCTTTTATTGTAATCATAGAGGTCATATGATTAATACTTGTCCTATTAGGAAAGGAACCTTTAAGGCAAAGAAAGTATGGGTGCCTAAAGGAACCCTACCTAATGTTACTAACATTCAAGGACCCAAAGTTGCTTGGGTACCTAAGAACGATTAAGCGATTTCAGTGCACTAAGGAGTATCTTTGGAAACAGAACATTGGTACATTGATAGTGGCTGCTCTAGGCACATGACAGTAAATAAAGGCAAGTTTTCCTATCTTACCTGGAAAGAAGAAGGTTATGTGAAATTTGGTGATAAAAGCAAAGCTAAAATTGTTGGATGTGGAACTATCGGTAAAAATCCTTGCATTGAGAATGTTGCATTAGTTCAAGGATTAAAGTATAATCTTTTAAGTGTTAGTCAACTATGTGATAACGGTTTTAAAGTGATTTTTACTTCTACACATTGTGAAATTCATGGAAATAATGTTATGTTTGCTGGTGCTAGAATAGATAATATTTACTTACTTGATTTAACAAGTCTTGAAGAAAATTGTGAAACATGCTTTATGACATCAGATGATAGTGCATGGTTATGGCATAGAAAATTAGGACATGCTAGCATGAGTACACTTGCTAAACTCTCTAGAAGAAACCTTATTAGAGGACTTCCAAAGCTAAGATTTGAAAAAGAATTTCAATGCAAAGCTTGTGCACTTGGTAAGCATACAAAATCATCTTTTAAATCAAAAAATGTTGTAACTACGTCTAGACCATTGGAATTATTACATCTTGATCTTTTTGGTCCAATCACACCTAGAAGTCTAGGAGGCAAGGCTTGTGCATTTGTAATTGTTGATGATTTTTCAAGATTCACATGGACTTTCTTTCTTGCTCATAAAGATGAAACCTTTGATATATTTGAAGCTTTTTGCAAAAGAACTCAAAATAAAAAAGGATATTGCATTACATCTTTGAGGAGTGATCATGGAAAAGAATTTGAAAATAATTTGTTTGAAAATTTCTGCTCTCAAAATGATATTTATCATACATTTTCAGCTCCTAGAACTCCACAACAAAATGGAGTTGTTGAAAGGAAAAATAGATCTTTGCAAGAAATGGCAAGAACAATCTTTGAATGAAAAGCAGTTTACCAAAATATTTCAAGTGTCAGAATACAGCATGCTACATTTTGAACAGAGTTTCCATTAGAGCTATTTTAAAGAAAACTCCTTATGAACTTTGGAAAGGAAGAAAACCCAATATTGCATATTTTCATGTCTTTGGTTGCAAATGTTACATTTTGAATAACAAAGACAGCAATCTCAAGAAATTTGATGCTAAATCCTGTGAAGGAATATTTCTAGGCTATTCAACAAATAGCAAAGCATATAGGATCTTCAATAGAAAAACATTGACCATGGAAGAATCAATGCATATACTTTTTGATGATGCTAACACTTCCTTGCAAAGGAAAGATTCTTGTGATGATGAAATTGAGCAGATTCTAAACTCAAAGAGTTCGAATAATGATGAGCTTGAATCAAAAGAACCAGTGGAGGATGATCAAAATGACAACGAAGAAGAACTCCCTTGCTCCACAAATGTTGAAATTCAAGATGACTCCCAACCAAAAGTGGAAGAGCTACAAATTGAGGAACCTCAACATCAAGATATTCCACAAGAATGGAGGTACCATAGAAATCATTCCAAAGATGACATTCTTGATAGTCCATCACAAAGAATGATGACAAGAGCTCAACTTAGAAGATATTTTGGTAATGTTGCTTTTGTTTCTCAATTTGAACCCAAAACATATGATGATGCTCAAAATGATGAAAATTGGCTTTTTGCTATGCAAGAGGAATTAAATCAATTTGAAAGAAACAAAGTGTGAAAACTTGTTCCTAAACCTAAAAAGCATTCTGTTATTGGAACTAAATGGGTATTTAGGAATAAGATGGATGAAAAAGGACATGTAGTTAGAAATAAAGCTAGACTAGTAGCTCAAGGATACAACCAAGAGGAAGGTATTGATTTTGATGAAACGTTTGCTCCGGTTGCTAGAATTGAAGCTATTAGAATGTTGTGTGCATTTGCATGTTTTAAGAATTTTATGCTTTATCAAATGGATGTTAAAAGTGCATTTTTAAATGGATATATTGATGAAGAAGTTTATGTAGCTCAACCTCCTGGTTTTGAAGACCCTCACTTTCCAAATCATGTTTACAAGCTTACTAAAGCTCTCTATGGTTTAAAGCAAGCTCCTAGAGCATGGTATGAGAGACTTAGTAAATTTTTGCTTCAAAATGATTTTAAAAGAGGAAAAGTGGATACTACTCTTTTCATTAAGAAAATAGGAAAAGACATGCTTATTGTGCAAATCTATGTTGATGATATTATTTTTGGTGCTACTAACCATTCTCTTTGTAAGAAATTTTCCAACATGATGAAAAGTGAATTTGAAATGAGTATGATGGGTGAACTTACCTTCTTTCTTGGATTGCAAATTAAGCAAATGAAAGATGGAATTTTTATAAATCAATCCAAGTACATAAAGGATATGCTAAAGAAGTTCAAAATGGAGGATATCAAAAGTGTTGCAACTCCCATGAGCTCAACAATTAAATTGGAGAAAGATGAAAAAGGTAAAGAGGTAGATAACAAATTTTATAGAGGTATGATTGGTTCTTTACTCTACTTGACAGCATCTAGACCAGATATTCATTTTAGTGTATGTTTATGTGCAAGATTTCAGTCATGTCCAAAAGAATCTCATCTTGTAGCTGTTAAAAGAATTTTTAAATACCTCATTGGCACTCACAACATTGGCTTGTGGTATCCAAAATGTGAATCATTTGATCTTATTGGTTATAGTGATTCAGATTTTGCTGGTAGTAGATTAGACAGAAAAAGCACTTCTGGAACTTGTCAATTTCTGGGTCATGCATTAGTTTCATGGCACATTAAAAAGCAAACTTCTGTTGCACTTTCTACTGCAGGTTGAATATATTGCAATTTGGAAGTCAGTTGCCTGATTTTGTGGATGAAACAACAGCTTGAAGACTTTGAAATTAAATTTGATCACATTCCCATAAGATGTGACAATACTAGTGCTATAAACCTATCAAAAAATGCTGTTCAACACTCTAGAAGCAAGCATATTGAAATTAGACATCATTTTATTAGGGATCATGTTCAAAATGGTGATATTCAAATCGAATTTATCCCTTCTGAAAAACAGCTTGCTGATATTTTTACAAAGCCACTTAGTGAGGAAATTTTTTGCAAAATAAGAAGAGAACTTGGTATGATTGATGCTCTTGATTAAGTTTTGATGCATTCTCATGTTTCTATATGAAAATGAAGTGATATATGTTGGTTTGCAGTGTTAAAAATGCATTCTGATATTTTTGGCGCAATTTGAAAAATTCTGGATTTTATTAGATATGAACAGTATTCTGCAGAATTTGATCTCAGTGGCATACTAATCCGTTTGCTAATTTTCTTGTTTGCTAAATGCTTTACCACTGCTCCTACTTTTTCGATTGGCAAATTGGAAGTCAGGTCTGATTGCTCTAAAACTCTGAAATTATTTTTTTTCGAGCGCCTATTCTGCATGTTTAAAGCCCATATTACTTAAATGCCCCTCTATTTAGAAGCATTGCATCTTTATGTATTTAAGGGCAAAATGGACTTTTTAACACATCAATTTGCGCGGGATTAAATTTTTTTTCTGAACCATCAATCTTCTCGCCGTCTCTCCTCTGCTACACGCTACCTATTTTCTGCAAACTTCTACAGTTGTGTCTTTTCAGTTTTAAAATTCAAAACCCCTCTCATTTCCGTCGCTCCGTCTCCCAGAACCCGAACGGCTGCATTTCTCTCTCCACTTGCAAACCCATTTCGGTCGCACCATTCCAAGCAATCGTCTCCCTTCATCATTTTTTAAATACTTCTGAAACCTATTGGCAGAGAATCGATTAAATCGATTGTTTGCAGATAGAAAACCCCCAAAATTTTTAGTTTCTGTTATTTCTTTGAATCTGCCGAAAGAAATCAGTTGCTGTTGGATTTTTTTTTTTTTTTGCCTAAGTCGATTCGCACTCTCTGTTTCAGTATAATCCAGGTATAAAATCTAAAACTTTAATGAAATCGTGTTTTACATTCTATCTATGCCTGTTTTATTTGCTTTCGCAATGTGTTGATATTTTTTTTATTTGCTCTCGCTTGTTTGTTCTGTTTTAGGGCTCAGTTGTTAATTTTTTTTTTGGGCATTAACATTTCGTAAAATGTGGTATATAATAATAAATTGATTGCCATGGATTCGTAAGAACCCAAATATCTCTTGCTGTCTGTTCTAATTTTTTTTGCCATTGTGCTCTGTTGTGCTAAATGAATGTTGATATGCTTCGATTGATTATATATATGAATATATATATTGGCTGCTCACATCGCTGAATCTATAATCTCAGTCCTCACTGTCCTTACGGCCTATTTTGCTTCTGAGATTGGTTATGGCGCGAGACAAAGGAAAAGGGAAAGCCAAAATCCCCACATATTCATCATCAGACTCAACTGATGCAAGTGTTCCTGCGTCACCTCCTCCACAAAAAGATGCTCCTCTGGTAATTGGCAAACCAAAAGAAACACCCAAGAAAAAGAACCAGTGAGCCAGTTCAAGAAAAGGGAACCAAAAAGAAAAAGATTTCAAAAGCTCCAGTTGTACATATGGAGAGGGCTATTCATGAGCCAAGGTATATTCACTGGCCTGCTTTTATTGAAGTTTCTGTTCCTTTGCAATCCTTGTTTGAGTATCAAAAATGGGATAAACTGTGTTCTGACACTGAAGGAGTGTATGTGGATTTAGTTCAAGAATTCTATAAAAATTTGAGGGTTGATGATTCTGACAAAGATGAGTCTTTTAAGGTGAAAATGAAAGGGAAAATCTATGAAGTGTGAGCTAGATTAGCTAAAGCCCTAGGAATTCCAAACAGTGGGAATAAAATCTGCTCCCACAAAGATGTTTTTGCTGTTGGTGGATTTAACAAAAGAGATTTTGAGGGTGAGGTGTTTAAAGGGGAAGTGAAGGATAAAACTAGCATTACTCATGCTCATCAACACATCAAAATACTTCATAGTTTTATCATTTATGTGTTGAATCCTAGAACTGGCAGTCCCAACTATTTGAGTACCCTTGATCTCTGCATAATTTGGCATATTGTGAACCAAATTGAATTTAATCTTGCCTATTTTATGCTGAAGCAAATCATGAAATGGAAACCACCTTACAAGCTACCCTATGCCCATCTTCTTAATGGTCTGTTTAAAGACTTTGGGATACCCTTGGAAACCGAGAAACTTAGGACAAATATGATCCCAATTACAAGTTTGCAAAAAGATGATGATGGTAGAAAGCTTAGATTTGAGCAAAGTGCTAGTTCCAAAGATAGTGCAAGCGGCACTGTTAATGTTGAAGGTATTTTGGAGGAAGTAAACAACTTGAGGGAATTTGTTGAAATGGAACTTGGAGAGCTATAGAAATTTAGAAGTTTTCAAACTGTTCTTATGAATGCTCTTGATTCTAAAGTTGATGGGACTTTGATGTTAATGTACAAGATTGTGGAAGAATTGTTTAAAATCAAAGTTCATTTGGGTATTTCAACCATTGGAGAAACCAGTAAGGCTGCTACTGGTTCTGTTCCTCAAGCCGAGAAAGAAAAAGAAAAGGAGGAAGAGAAAGAAAAAGAAGAAGAAGAAGAAACAGAAGAGGAAGAAGAAGAAGAAACAGAAGAAGAGGAAGAGAAAGAAACAGAAGAAGAAGAAAAGGAAGAAGAGGAAGAAAAGGAAGAAGAGGAAGAAGCTGAAGCAGAAAAAGATGACGATGATTCTGATGATAATGGTAATGGAGGCAGCAAAGATGGTAGTGGGAAGGTTATGAGTGACTCAGAGTCTGAGGCAGAACCAGAGACCCCTGCTCCTGCTGCTCCTGCAAAAGGAAAAGGAAAAACAGCTCAAAAGGAATAAAGAAGCAAACAACAAGAGCAAACTGGTAAACCATCTGGCAAAAAGGCTAAAACTGGCAAAAAGTCTGCAGCTGAGTCTGGTACTACTGCTGTCACTGAGTTAGCAGCTGGGCCTATTGTTCCTTTGACACCCGGAACTGAATTGGCTGCTGCAATTCTTCATACCTTGAGTGACAAACCTGTCAAGCCCAAAAAGCTGAAAATGGCTGCTCTAAAACCAATCAGAAGAAGTTCCAGGCTGAAAGGATAAACTGAATTTTGATTGAATTTTGTCTAACAGTCTGTCTATTAGTTTGCTACTTAGTTTGCTACTTTTGGTTTGTTTGAACTTTAAATTAGTCTGCTATATCAATTACTGTTTTGACTGTTTACTCACTGCATTTAGACTGATTTTTGACATGCATGATTTCTCCCATATTCTTTTGATGCTGACAAAAAGGGGGAGAAAAGTAATGAATGGTAATCTTGATACTTGATATAGTTTGTGATTACTTGTGCATGATATAGTTTGTGAATAGTATGTTGTTGGTATAACTTTATGGTGTGCATATTGTTGATATAACTTGTGAATGATATACAATTTGTGATTAGTGTGCATATTGTGCATATTTAGTTAGTATCTTTAGTCACACTTGACTCCTTAAGAAAATGCTTATGAATATTTCATTGAAATTATTAAGGGGGAGTTATTTGTGATTAATTGTTGATATAAGCACTTACATAGGGGGAGTTATTCTCACATATACATTCATACACATACTCACACTCATTAACACTTACATGGTGATTCAATTGAGTTTTGTCATCATCAAAAAGGGGGAGATTGTTGACCCCACAAGCTCAAAGGAGCATAGATTTTGATGATACCAAAACTCAACTAGAATCAAACTAACATTGTTTTTAAGTGTTGTGTATCTCAAAGAAAAAGGACAAAAGGATTTCATGATGGATTCGTGCTTCTGAAGAAAGGATGACATTCTAAGGATAACACAGGACGAATCAAAGGAGATCAAAGAAGAAAATGTTACCTTCCAAAGCTACATTGAAAATCAGAATTGAAGGTACATATAGTATTAGAGTTAGTTTTATCTTTTAGGATCTCTTGTGAAAAGAATTGAGGAGTAAAAGTCAATGATGCTTATTTTCAATCCCTCAAAAGATTTTCTTTTAAACATCATTATTGGCCTAAAAAATGTTTGACTATGATTTGGTGTAAAGTTTTATAGTTTTGAAAGTTATGCAGAAAAGTTTTCCTGGTATGCTAAGCGGTTTGCTACTTATTTTAGTATGCTAAGGTTTGCTATTTTTCAAGTATGCTAAGCTTTCAACTCGCACAACATCGCATGACGACAAAATAACGGCTATTTTCTTGAAATTCGTATTAACGTTCAAATGAGTTACAGCTCAGTAAAAACGTTCCAAAGCTATAAATACACCTTTCTTTGGCCATTTTGCACTTAATGAAAGTCCCTCTACTGTTCAAAATCATAAAAGCTTTCATTCAAAGTGCTCAAAGTGATTTATTGCTCTTCATTGGCTTATTTACTCAACTCTTCTTTATAGATTCTGTTGTATTGAGTGAGAGTGAGTTTTAAACACATTATTATCATTTGTGAGAGGTCATTCAAGCACCTATTGAAGCTTGGTTGTGAAAAGTGTTTGGGATAACACTTGGTAGAAGTGTGAAGCTACTTGTAAAAGCTTTGGTGAGAAATTTGTAAAGGGCTTTGTCTCTTGCCTTCAAAAGAGAAGAATAGTGGAGTGAAGACTCAAAGTGGGATCTTTGAGAGAGTGGATGTAGGCTAGTTAAAGCCGAACCACTATAAAAATTCCAGTGTTCATTTTCTTAACCTTTGCTCTTTACATTTATGCAATTTAGCTTTATGATTGATATGCTTTTGCTGATATGAAAATTGATATCATATGCTGTTAATCTTGCTGTAATATGAGAAAATCAATTTACTGCTAAATCTGCTTTTACTGCTAAATCTGCTGATATCTGATTTAATCTGCATGTTGTTTGATCTGTTGTCAGTTAGAATATTTGGTATACTGCTCTGGTTGCTGTGTTAAAAACGTATTCAGATTACTGATATCTCTGCTGAATGCTGATATAATTTGTTAGATCAGTATACTGATTGCATATAGGGTAACCTTGAATTAAATTGTCAATAGAGCTGTATTGTTCATATTTCTCATTAGTCAATTGAGTTGAACCTAGCTGCAATTTTCAAAGGTTTTGAGCAAGAACTGAAAATTATTTTTAAAGTCCAATTCACCCCCCTCTTGGACATATTTTGGGACATCATGCACTTTTGAGCCTAATTTTTGGAATAAAGGATTAATTGAATTGAATTTAATTGAGTTGAGTATGGACTTTTGAGCCTTGGGAAGCAACCTAAAGCAAGCAGCAAGGCATCAAGGGAGTCCCTTGGCCGATTTCATACTTAGAGATGGAGATTCCACTATTATGATGAATAGAGTATCTGGCTATGTTGATTCTTAGGTTCAAAGCTTGAGGTGATTGGAAATTGATGGGACTAGTAATGGAGTTTTTTGGATAGTAAGTTGTGGACTTATAGAACCTTTGGAAATGTCATGGAGCGACCGATAAAGCCATTTTGAAAGCCGATTCTATAGAAAGAGAGGGCCTCATTGTCCGATTTCCATAAGGTGAAGGTCCTTTGGCCTTCATGAGGTAAGGGTATGAAGCTTGGGGCAGTCAAACACTAGAGCGAAAAAAGCAAACAAGGTAACTTTGTGTCATGACTAGATTTTGTGGGTCATATCAACACTAAGACTTGAATAGGTTTAAGGCCACCTAAGTTCATAGTAAACCTTACTATTTTCAAAAATTAAAATTATGCTCAATAGGCATATATATATATATATATATATATATAGAGAGAGAGAGAGAGAGAGAGAGAGAGAGAGAGAGAGAGAGAGAGAGAGAGAGAGCTTAATTCAACCTCAAAACCCACATCCAAAACACACGAGTAAACAATAGTATTCAAGTAGAGATAGCAACAAGTCAGATATTTTCAGTTAGCCATTCGATCAAACCTTAATAGGATGATTTGGATAGTATATAATCGATTATATAGGTATTAGTTACCCGAATCTATTTATATAAATAATTAATTAAATATAATATATTTTTTATAACAATATTTATAAATTTTTATATTATATTTTAAATAAATAGAATTTAAATATTTTATACAGTTATTAAATTTTAAAATATAAATTAATAATAAAAAAATTTATTAATGTACATTAGTAATTAAAATATATAAATTAAATAGGCTAGGTATTATTCGAGTAATAGTAATTAAGATTTAAATGAGTTTAAGTAATTTAAAATAAATTTTAATTAGGTTTATGATGAATTTGAGTAATAATAATAATAATAATAATAATAATAATAATAATAATAATAATAATAATAATAGGATTCGGGTACGAGGAACCTAGTTAAACCCTCATACAAGTACCGGAATATGGAATATTACAAGCCATGAATTATAAATGTAACAACACTCACATCGAAGTATCTAGAGTAACAATATATCTAAATAAAGAAAAGCAGTGAGGATAGTGGAAGTTCTTGCAGGGAAGGGGTAAGAGTTAGAGATGGGAACGGTCAGATTTTTGTAGTTACTTGATTTGGGGTTTAGGTATTATATAATTAGGTTTAGGATGACTTTGGGTCTAAAGAATACTCATGATGAGTTTAAGTTAACTTTGGATTTTGCATGTTGGATATTCAATACCTTATATAAATATTTAATTAAATATAAAATATATATTTTTTTATAATAATATTTATAAATTTTAATATATTTTATTTTAAACAATATATAATTTTTAAAATTTTTAAATGTAAATTTTTAATAAAAAATAATTTTTTATGTAGATATTAATTAAAATAATATAAAATTAAATGAATTCAAGTATTTTTCAAACAATAATAATTGAATTTAGAACGGAATCAGGGTAATTAAGAATAAATTTTAATCAGGTTTAAGACGATTTCGTGTTTTGAAAATATTAATCGAGTTTGGATTTGGGTATGGTGATTTTTATGAATATCTTATTCATTGCTATCTCTATTAAAAGTTTCATTGTGAATAATATCTAAACGACTAAACCGGTCAAACACATATACAAAAATCAACAATCTCACAACTCTCATCACATTGTCCATTCAAGACCTGCCAAAACGTTCTAATTGAGTTTAGTCCACTAAATCCAACTCAAGAATCTAAACTTCATTATAGTCTAAAATTTATTTATTGTCTGCTAAAAATTCTAAAAATATTCATATGAGTCCTATACATAGGCCTTTATAATTAGTTAAATTTAGTTTACTTAATTCTATTATGACAAAATATTTATTTTAGATCCCGAGCTACCTTAACTTTTAGGAATTACAATAGTGATTTGAAGTTTAGGTTTACCTTTACCAATTCTACTATTTGGAATACGTTCAAAGCATCCAAAAACACTATGAATGTTATAAGCTTAAGTACCTTTCGGGTGGTTCACCGAGCAAACTAGTTTGGTTCGAAATTCAGTCCCAAATGCCAGTGAGGTGTTGTCAATCTAAGGGTGCATTTGGAATGTCCAAAGACCAGTGATGATGAATCCATGGTTTGTTCATCAAAACTCCACTTTGATCGCAGGAAATAATTAGATTTATTGTAGCTGTTCGTGGTGGTTCTTCACCATCCAATGTTTAATTGAGGCATGGTTATTGCCAAAATGAGGCTATTGAGGGATGAGGGTCATGATCCCTTGGTTCAATTATCCAAATTGGTCAACAGTTGGCTAGATGGATTTGACTGATAAGTCTGTGTTTCTCTTTTTTCTCTTCAAGTGGCTACTGATGTCAGTTTGTGTTGCCGCTGTTACAAAAGAGAGTTGGGGTGAGGGAGTCAAAATAGAGAGACCTAAAATGATATAGAGAGAATTATTATTAAAAGATTTACAATTTTTAGATATTTATTAAGATTTGATTTAAAATAGAACTAAATAGCGCAAAAAAATCTATATAACTCACCTACGTAATTTGGGATTAATGATTAATTGTTGTTGATTATTTGATAAAAGTAGACTAATTTGTATTCATTCAACTTTAAAAATACACGAAATTACTAGATCTCAAATTTGAATCTCTTAATTTCCTGTTTATGTAATTTCACTTTATAATGAGAAAATAAGGACACAGGCTACTTGCACATGTGTGGTCCATCAACTATTATCCAATTCATTAAATTTTCATTAAATATATATTTTTTTATAAATAAAATTAGTATTTCTTTTATATAACTCTCAAATGCCCTTATAAGACTTCTGTCATCCAACCATATATACTATGTGAATAAATTATAAGCAAATATATTATGAGAATAAATTATAAGCAAACTAACTCATTTTTAGCATATTATGGCCTCATAATTCATTATTAAGATCCATTAATCATTATTAAGATCCAACAATCCTGAAATTTAAAAAAAAAATTAAGATTTATTAGTAATTTGATATCTGTAACTATAAAAACTTTTTTAAAAAATAATAATTTTGAAAAGCGAAAAAAAGTAGCCCATTAATCTAGCAACTATTTTACTTCAATTCATTTAATTTTGAAAGTTTTTAATTCTATTAGATTTTTTGGTAAAACAACATTAAGTGATCAATTTTATGTGTCCTTTTTTTTTTTTTTAAAAGCATTCTCTCTAATTTATGTTGTGTGATATTTTAATGAGTAATGATTTTTCTCTATTAATCTAAGATGATGAACTTATATAGAATTTAAAGGTAATATATATATATATATATATATATGAAACTTAGATGTTAGATAAACAACTGAAATCAGTGCAAATTGTATCTAATTTCAGTTGTTTATCTAACATAAAAGTTTGGTTAGTTAAAAAAGTAATTGATGTTTAATATTAAAAATTTTGAGCTATAAATAAATTTATTAATATGAAAATTTAGTAAATTATGGCAATTTTTATATTATAGTCTCAATTCTCCATTCAAATGTAAACTTTGAGATTATATTTAAATTGAAGAGGCATATTTGTAAATATCGACAATGTCTTCAAGAAATAAGGAAAAAAAAATTATTATAATATAATTTTGATGATTTATTGCATTTTGCAACAATAATTTTATCTTTTTATAAATATTTTTATTTTATATATATTATTTTTAAAAGTAACATATAATTTTAATAGGAGCTCCTAATTAAAAAAATCTAACTGCATTTTACATAGGTCTTTCTTGTATAATTTTAAGACAATAACAAAACAAATTAGTTATCAAATTAATATCTTAAAATTTTCATTTTAATTTATAAAAAAGAAAGTTATTTTTTTATAATTAATTTCTATTGGGACTCAAACTTAAAACTTCATATTTTTAAAAATAACTCCAATACTATTAAGTTAAAACTTATTAACTAAGAATTTCAATATTTTTAATGAAATTAGTGTAACAATAACATGGTACCACTGAATCTGGCTAAAGATTAATATAGAAACATGACAACTCAGAAAAGAGGAGGAAAAAAGAGACTAGAATATCACAACATCATACTCAGAGAAATCTGTTATGTGTAAAATATATATTTATATAATGAATAAGCAGAGATGGTGCGTCTTCTTTTGACCGGTGGCCTAACATTCTCTGAGTAGGAGAACTTGCTTGTTAAAACAATGAGGGAAAGCCATCTCCCATCTTACACCTACCATTTTCCCAACTGTTTGGTTACTGTCACTGCTACCTCAGCCGTTTTCTTCCACTCTGGACAACCTCTCTCTCATCTCTACTTCTAGCACACTGAGAAATTTAAAATGCAATCCCTGCACTAGCAAAAGGCAATCTTCCATTCTAATAAATTGGCTAACCCTATACAAATGAATTTTAATTTAATGATAGTAAAATCTCAGAATTGATATTTCGACTTTGAAGCGCACAAACCATCCATTCTGAGGAGGATTAATGCATTCAGTCTTACCCTGCATTACTTTGCAGAAAGGCATTTTTCTATTCATGGCATTAGCAATAATGTTATATAAATAAATAAAATATAGGCCAACAGTACATACCGTTCTTCATACATAAATCTGTTTCTTGACGGTTCACCCGTTTTACCTACTCCAGTAGCCGTCACAAATTTTCCTGATTCCAAGAGTTAGTTTTGATCTTTAAGCTCTTCTATTCGTGCATATTGACGTGAACTTCAGGCTTTGGAATTTCTTGTTGCACCAGTCCCCTAGCCACAAGGATAAGTTTTCTCCTTAATTGAAAAATGGTATAACTTCTATTTATATATTATCTTTTTTTGTTTTCGTGGGGCAAATATCCTTCCCATTTGATCAACAGAACAAGACCAGTGAGAAGGTATTGCGATTTCTTTGAATTGCCTATGACTAGTATGAGTCTAGTAATCATATTCTAATCAAGCCTGCTTAACTCAACCTAACTGGTAAAATCCAAGGGATTCCACCTACCCACAGCTGCAAATACAAAAGAAGTTATTTGGAGTAGTCATTGCAGATCCCTCCCAAAAAAGTCCTTTTCTGTTTGAGGTTTGAATGAAGAAAGGTTGGATCATCTTCCGCTAGTTGATATGGTATGATAGGATATTGCCTAGTCACCTAATTTGAGAATAAGGATTTCTGGGGCCACAAGTTAACTAAACTTCTCAACTGAATATATAACTGCTGAAAGGTAGCTTGAGAACTATATGAAAGGGTTTCTTTAGTTTCTTTATCTTAACACAAGAAGAGTACACCTAATTGCCAAACTAAGTATAACAAACACCCCCTTGCTGATGCTTCTGCTTATGTGTATATTCTATATCAATCATTTTCATTTCCTATTTTATGATATCATAAATATACCTCTCATCACTATATCTTGACTTTTTCAGAGCGTGAAATATATAGCTCTTCAGAAAAGAAAATTTGGTTGTGAAAACTAAGAAATAGAATGGAATATGCTTCTTTGAGTACAACACACTTCTTGAGCTTGTGGGTATTAGGTAGAATACATTACTTCAAATGAATTTTCATACTAACCATGATGTAATACACAACACCCTTACATTCTAATAGAAACTAGATATGCATTTTTATGTATACATTTGGTTTCAAAGAATATAACTTTGGAAAACAGAACCTATCTGGCAGTTTCAACAACTATTTGAGGTTGAGTTATGAACTATTCATCCAAAAAGTGCACTTGAAGGTGATATTCGCAGAAATAAGCACCATGCTTCTATCACAATAAGTTACTTTTCAAACAATACATAGCTCCTGCTATGAAGTAAAGAAAAGATTATAATCTAAGAGGTTTTCATTAACCACTTTGAAGTTTAACCATCAAAAAAGTGTATTTGAAAGTGATGTTTTAAAAAATATGCACTTGTCATCATCAACAGGTAATTTTCAATAATATGTAGCTCCCACTATGAGAATGAGAACCCACTATGACCATGAACGTGTAGTTGAAGAAAGCAATTTCAAGTAGGAAAATATATCAATAGATGAAGAAAAAATGCACTGAACCATTTCTTTCGGCTCAAGTGTTGATTGACGCAATATATTTGGAAGTCCAAGTTGATTGTAACATTGTGTCGCCTTTAGATTTGATGACAAATAGCTATATTCATATAACAACCCTCCGTTAAGACAATCACAGAGAAAAAAAGAACCAGGAATCTTCAACACTATGCAAGTGCAACAACATTCATTGTGTAGGCCACTAACATGATGACACAGTAACTCTCCATTGGAGAATTTCAAGAGTTTAAATTGTCAAAATCTGTGCCAGTTTAAACCGCAAAGCTAGAAATCATTATATAATGTTTGCGTATAGACAAAGGCATATCTAGAAGTCTACTGTTCCTCACGATCTGATTTTTTGATGCATATCAGTCAAAAACTAATGATACTAAATGCAAAATGAAGAGCCATAATCAAAACACTTAGTGATGAATAAGAACTTCTTTCATTATATATTTGGTAGTTAGTGATTTAAAAGGATTGGAAGGTTAATAAATTCCTTGATATAATAGATTAACTTATTGGCTTAAACAATTATGACTAAATTCTCTTTCACTTCCTGAACTAGATGCCTTTAGTTAAATATACAGTTTGACAATACGCAACTTATGGTCCATTAGTCAGCCATAAGATCAATGATAATATTTATAGTAATATTCTATGTTCAATCTGTAAATTTATATTTACCTTTCCTGTTAAAATTGAGAAGAAATTGGAAGTATGTGGATGATAAACAATTTAATTTAACAAGCAATGTGTGCACTGATCATGCTGGACAAAGAGAACAAAGGTAAACCTAAACAAAAGGAACAATGATTTAATATCAAGTGCCACCTTTTGACACATCAATATTGAGGGTTTATACCCTAACGAAGTTATTAACTTAATTAATACCATCCAGGTGTTTGTCTCATAGGGATGCATAATGAAAGTTCAAACTGAAAAAAAAGAGGCTTTGACAAGAAAGAGAGTTTTTGCTAGCAAATAGTATTTGCTAAAATGAAAATGCAGTGATCTACTTTGATTTAGTTTAATGGTTGAGTGGGTGTTACTCATATAGTAAAGCTAGGTTTGAGTTTTCACTCTCTTAATCTCTATAAAAGAAAAAAAAAAATATCATTGATTATTGTCTATTTGTCTCTTGAATGTCAATGAAACAAGGAGCTGTATTAGCTTTTGAGAAGGAGAAGAGTAACAAGTGACTCTTGCGTATTTGAATGTCTTCCACTCACTTTTGTCACCTAAAACCATCTGTTTATTGAAGCGAGAATAAAATATGTCAAATCATTTCTTTCCCACTATCCAATTTGCATTATTATCATCATTTCAAAATGGAGGAAATGAACATTGTGAAGTTCTGCCCTGAATTCGTGACCTGCATGAAGATGATTAACGTTCTATATATATTAGGTCATGCAGGAAATGAAGATGCGGCAAGTTTTCAGGCATAGCAGCAAGTTATTGGATTTAGGATTAAATATGATGGATCGATGGTTGCAGAAAAAGGCTAGGTAATTATCACTACAAAAAATAATCAATTTTGCAATCAATTATTGTAATTGACTAAAATCGATTGTTATTAGCAATCAATTTTGCAATCGATTTGTAATTTATTTTTTTTTAAGTAAAATAGTTAATTTTTAAAATTTAGCAATTGATTCAAAAATCAGTTGCTAAATCGGTTGCTATTAACAATCGATTTGTAATTGATTGCTAAAATCGGTTGCTATTAGCAATCAATTTATAATTAGTTTTTAAATCGATTGTTAATCGATATTAGAAAAATATTAAATACACGATTAGCAACTGATTTTAAAATCAATTGTTATTAGCAACTGATTAAGAAATCAATTGTTAAAATTTGTTACTAATAGTATTTGATTTTAAAATCGATTGCTAATAATAACTGATTTAGGGAATCGGTTACTAGATTAAAGAATTATTTTAATTGGCTCTAAAGTTAGCAACCGATTTATAATTAATTGCAAAAATTAGTTGCTAATAGCAACCCATTTGCAATCAGTTGCTAAAATTGATTGTTATTTGCAACCAATTCTTTATCGTTTGTTATTTGCAACCGATTAATAGCAACCGATTTTTGTAACTAATTACAAATAAGTTGCTAAATTTTTCTCCCAAAAATTTTCACTTATTTTTTTTTATTTGCTACTGATTTGCTGAATGGTTGCTAATACCAACTGATTTTTGCAACCGATTAAAATTAATTGCTATTAGCAATCGATTTTTACAACCGATTGAAATTTGTTGCTATTAACAATTGATTTTTCCCCCAAAAAGTTCCTGTCCAATTTTTTGTTTTTTGTTTTTCTTTTTATTTGAAATCGATTTACAAATTGGTTGCTAATGGTAACTGATTTTTAAAAAACCGATTAAAATTAGTTTCTATTAGCAACCGATTCCCCCTCTCCCCTTCCAAAATTCTCGCCTATTTTTTTATTTATTTTGATTTGCAACCGATTTACGAATCAGTTGCTAATAATAATCGATTTTTGAAACTAATTTTTCCCCCCAAAAAAATTTTTGCCTATTTTTTATTTTTTTATTTTAATTTGCAATCGATTTGCGAATCCGTTGCTAACAGCAACCGATTTTAGTAACCGATTGCGAATTGATTGCAAACTTTTCTCCCAAAAAAATTACGCCCAATTTTTTAAAAAATCAGCAATCGATAATCGATTACTAAAATCAGTTACAAATTCTTTATATAAACCACTACTTATCTTCTTTCTCTACTACTTATTTTTTCTCTTTATTCTCTTTTCTCTCATTTTTTCATCATCTTTTTCATTCTCATATATTTTATTCATCATATTTTCCTCCTAAAATATTTTCTTCATCATCTTTTTCTTTTATATCTATTTTTTTATTATTTTTTTATCAATTTTCTTATTCATCTTTTTCTTCCTCATATATTTTCTTTTTTATTATCTTTTTTTTCTTATTTATATTCTTTATCATCTTTTTCCTTCTCCATCATCTTTTTTTTCTCATCTTTTTTATTTTATTTATATTTCTTTAACATAAAATAAAAAGTTTGTGCAAATATATTTTTGTTAGTAAATTATTTGTAGTTTTAATTTTTAATAATTTTTTTGTCATAATATATATATAATTTATCTTATAAATATCTTTTTATATTTAATTTTTGTTAATTTTTTTTATAATAGTTATTATTAATAATTTTTTATAATATTTTTATATTAATTTTTAGTACTATTTTTTCATTAATAATTTGTTATTTTAGTAATAATTTTGATAAACTATTTATTTAAGTTATTTATTTATTATTTAGAAATTTATTTTTTTACAATTTTTTTTAAGTTAGCAACCAATATTTGATTGTTAAATTAGTTACAAATAGCAACTGATTTATAAAATAGTTGAAAAATTATAAAATTAAAGACATTAATTTTTTTGCAACTGATTACGTGATCAAATTACTAATTATCCATTCATTACAATAAATAATTATTAAAATGTTACAAGCAATGCTTCTAAACTAACTTTGACTTCCAATCCATATTACAATACTTGCATACTGCCGATGCTATGTATAGATAATTTATAATTTTTATTTTTTAATTTAATTTTTAATTATATTCTAAATAAAATAAATTATTATTATTAAATTAATTTTTAACTAAAATTTCTCTCTTATTCAATTTAATTTGAATAAATTTTTATCTTTTATAATAATAAATTTTTAATTAATTTATGGTGTAATTAATTAAAATACTTATTTAATTTTCTTTATACATATATTAATAGTAGTTTCCATGATTGCTTCGTTTAAAATGTGATAAAATTACTTTATTCAAAAAATAATTTAAATTTCATAAAATTCTTATATTTTATCTCATACTTTATGTAAATTGACATTTATTTTTTATAGATTACAGAAAATATATTAGATTAATGAGAAAATAATATTATTTAAAAATATATATAAATATAATATTTTTGTTATTAACATAATAAAAAATATATTAAATTACTAATAATAAATTGAATTATTTAATTTTAATAATATTGAAAATATATAATATTATTATTAATTAAAAATAATATTTTATTATATTATTTTTTAAAAATACTATATCTTTAAATTCTTCTAAAGTGTAATTTTTTTTAATTTGATATATTTTTTATAAAATAATTCTTTCACAAAAATGTTATCGTTTTATATAAATTTATGATATAAGATAAATATATTTCATAAAAATTAAAAATTTAAAATATCATCATTTCTATTAATATAATAAATGTTAAAAATATATATTATTTTTTAAAAGATAGATCCCATAATATTGATATTGTAACTTTAAGTTTTTAATAATCTTTACTTGTAACTAAATTTTCGATGTAATCATATTTGCAATATATTTTTGAAATTCTACTTTTATGTAAAAATATAGTTAAGAGATAATTTATGTATAAAAGTTTAGATATTTAATTAAAATTTAAAAATAATTTTATTTAAAATTAATGATAATAAAATATAGATAATCAAAATATTAGTTATAATTACATTCGATATATAATTATAATAAAATAAAAATATTAAAAAGTTTAAGAAATATTAAATAAGAAATTTATAAAAAAATTAGTAATTAAATAAATATTAATTAAATATATTTAAATAAATAAATTTTGAGAATGATAACTAATAACTTTGAAAGAAATAATAAAAAAGGAGTAAATTAAAAAAGATTTGAGAGTATTTATGTAAAATGAAAATACTTGATGAGAGAATAGTGGTTAATCCGTATTAAATGTCTCATATGACATATTATAGATAGATAAATAAATAGAAACTATTTAAATAAAAATTTAATTTTATAATTAAATATTATTTAATTAAAAAACGATAACAAAAGTATTTAAATTAAATTTTTATAATAATAAACTATTTCTCATTTATTTTACCATTTTAATTCAATGGCATAAGTTGACCATAATAATAATAATAATAATAATAATAATAATAATAAATATTAATTAATCTTAAGAAAGTGAAATAAAGAGAATATTAAATTATTAACATAAAAAATAATACATACTAATTATAAATAAGTTAAATCTCTATATTTTATTTTATAACATTTTATATAGGCTATAATTTTTGTCTTTCAAAATTTTTAACAAAAATTTCATAATAAAAAAAAATATAACAATATAATAAAAATTTATGAAAGATATAAAATAATTTAAGGTCGATTAAATTATATAATAGTTGATTATGAGATCATAAATTAGTAGCCATTTTTTTTAATAGCCATCAATAATCTTTTATTATTATTATTATTATTATTATTATTATTATTATTATGTCATTGTTGTCATATTTTAAATTATTATTATTATTGAAAGTGATATGAGTAAATAATATTTTTGCATAAATAAATTTATAAAAAAATAATATAAATAATTTTTAAATATTACATTTAATCATAAAAGGTTCTGATTTTTAAAAATAAAATTTTAAAGAAAATAATAATTTAAATCATAAATATTAAAGTAGTATTATAAATAATAATGATAATTAAAAGAGAAATAAAAATAATTAAATAATAATTAATATAAAAAAATTATTAATTAAATATGATACATGATAAATTTTTTAAGAAAAGTGTCACATAACATTTTTTTAGAACACCTTCCTATTTTTTATAAATATATAGATTAGTATTTTTGATATATTTTTTTAAGAAAATAGTTTTTGTATTTGAAAAATCAAACGCGTATCCAAGGAATGTCCGTCAAAAATTACATTAGTGTTTTGTGGAATATAAAATCTACTCAAAACTTTCAATTCACACTCGACTTTACCATTAATTAACACTTGATATAATTAATAAATAATAATTTTATTTAAAAAATTCATTTTAATTATAAATTTAAATATTAATATTAGATAATATTTAATTAAATAATTTTATCTTAAAATATATCATTTTTTAAATTTAAATTTAAAATATAAAATAAAATAAAAGAGAATATATTTAATATAAATATAATTTTAGTTTATTTAATATATATATATATATATATATAAGAATTATATTTTTTAAAAAGAAATTAATAATTTATTTTATATAAAGTACATATAAGATATAATTAATATAAATAAAAGTTATAAAATAAGTTTTTAAATTTCATATTATTTAATATGTATAAAATAAGTATTAATATAATAATAAATAAACGTTATGTAGGAAAAAGTTCGATACAAATGCTTTATCAAAAAGTCAAATGTGTCCTTCATAATTCTTAATAATTGAATATACACATAATACATATGGACTTATAAATTTTATTTTTCATTTTTTTTATATAAAAAATTATGTGCCTATAATTGACATTAAAATATGAAAATATATATGTAAAATTAAATAATTAATATATTAAAAAGATGGAACGTCTAATCTAATATTTTCAAAAAATTTCATTTTAACTTATTTTTTTAATTATAAATTTAATCATTGATATTAGATAATACTTAATAATCTTATTTTAATTATGTTTGAAATTTATTTTATAACTTGTCTTTTTCTTAATTGTAAATTTATTTATTAGTATTAGGTAATACTTAAATTAATAATTTTATTTTGGCTAAGTTTTAAATTTCATTTTAATTTATTTTTAAATTATAAATTCAATTTTTTTCATGCCTGTTATTACAATTAACAATTGAAAAATTGGTATATTAACAATCCATTTTAAACTATTAAATTCATATAACAACTTTAATTTTATTTCTATATAACCATTAAAAATATTTTATCAAATATATGTTAGTAAATTATAATTTTTTATTTTAGAAATATTGAATCTCTAATCATATTTTTTACTTAATACATTCACTTATTTCATTCTTTCAGATATGTTAGAAGATTTTTACTAATTATCTTTCAAAATAGGAATTACAATTCTATAATTTAAGAATCTTAGATTATAGAATTTCTCCTATCTTTATTTTAATTTAGTCAATTATTTTAGTTTAGATAAAATACTACTAAATCAATATATATTAATATATAAATTAATATAATATTTAAATTTATATCAAAATAAATAATTTAATTAATTTAAATTCACTTAATTTAAATTAAATAACAATAAAAAATAAGTTGAGAGAGGAAAATTGAGGTGGTTTGGTCATGTAAAGCGTAGACACATGGAGGTTTCAGTTAAAAACGTAGAGCACATTAGGTTAGAGGGTAGAAAGAAAAGAAGGGATAGATCTAAACTAACTTGAAGAAGAGTAGTATAATATGACATAAAAGTATTATACATTTTCGATGATTTAACTCAAAATCGTTTAGAGTGGAGAAAGAGAATCGATATAGCCGGCGCCAAATTTTTTGGATAAAGGTTTAGTTGAGATGAACAATAAAAAATAAAAATTTAAATTATTACCACTAGATGATTAATTTTTTTATTAAATGTGGTCGGTCACTCTCCCTTAACAACAAATATGGAATTGGTTAAATCCACCATGAAATCTATTTGCTCCCTCCGAAAATCTGCACAAAATAAACAGAAATTCATCATTTTTGTATATTTTTTCAAATTTAACCATAAATAAGAAAAATACATAAAACTGAATTGTGCCAGATAATTTTTTTATATATTTAAAAAATTCATATATTTTAAATTTAATGATAAAAATCCAAATATTTTTGAAAATTTTTTAATTTAATTCAATAATTTTAATTAACTTGGTAAAACGCAATTGACATGGACATCATAAAGCAGTCATAGTATTTGTAGCTTAAAGAGCTGCCAAGATTATCACAAATACAACATTTATACTGATAATTATACTTGAATGGCATGATAATGAAATTTAGGAAATGTGGGTGTTGTTTATGATGAAGAATTGCTGGTAAGAATCCACGGTCGAGGTGAGTTTGGAGGAGACAATCACAACAATCATCTAAGAATTATTCACAATTACCGCATTCACAAATGATCAGGCTTTACTGTTCTCAGGAAAGAAGCGGGCAATCCTTTACATTTGGGGCAGACTCTGCATAGAATTTGTGAAGGTTGAAGTCATCCCATTGAGAGGAAGGGTCAGAAAGGAGCTTTGAGCACCTCTCGCATACAAGTTTATCTTTGCTTGGTTTCTCGGACAAGGCTAATGCATGCAAGTGATTAATTATTGATTGCAAGTTCATCCCAGTTTGTCATAGCTTTCGATAACTTTCACAGAATCATCACTTTCACTAATATATCGGACACGAATTTTTTCGCATCAAATGACTCTATGTTGATTCGATATTTGGGAATCCTTCCATCTTGAACATAATTATTTGATAAAAATATTAAACTTTATATTAAATAATGTTATTTAATAAATGTAATAAAAATTTATATTTTATACTTATTAGGTTTTTTTTTATAAATTTCATTTTTGATTTTTTAATAAAAATTGAATATTATGTGCTCATCATAATTTGTGAATTAAAAATATTTTACTTAACTCTATTTTATTTGATACGATAATAAAAAGTAACAATGATTTCATTAAAAAAATTATACTATTAAAATATGGACACATTGAAATTTCATAATAATAATAGAAAAAAAAGGCTAAAACGAAACCCACATGGAAAAAAGGCTAAAAAGAAAAATGGTCTATCACATTCTTACTCAGTCCATTTCCTTTTCATGTGCCCACTGTAATTTTTCCCCTCTTCAATGATGAACAGCTACTCCAAAATCCCAAAAATCAAACCTAGTGTTTTCTGAACTTTCAATTATTAACCCCGTCTCTCCTGTTTATCATCAATTTCAATCTAATCAGTATGTAAATTACATATATAAAATAAGATTCTTTAATGAATCAACAGCTTCCTATTGAAAGTCAGATTGTATCCAAACTGAACGATCAATTGAATGCAGAAATTGTTCTTGGAACTGTTCAAAATGCTAGAGAAGCCTGCAATTGGCTTGGCTATGCTTAATTACCAGCATGTCTGTATTAGCGCTGTGCATTGTTCTTGGGAAAACTGAACTAAATCGAAGAACCGTACCAACCCGATAAGAATCGTACTGAAATGAAATTATTTTAATACTTTAGTTTGTTTCTAGTTTTTTACTAAGAACCAAACCAAAATCGAACAGAACTAGAACCAAACAAAAAATCGAGTTTATACATATATTTTTCTATTTTTTTTAGATGTATTACATACTTTTAATATAATTACATATATTTATATATACATATATAATTATAAACTAAACACAACCTAATATTATATTTTATTTTCTATATTTTCTTAATAATTTTAGTTATAAATACATTAAATTACTTCATAATTCGTAATTATATATATATTATTAATTATATTTGTATCTTATAGTTAAATATTATATGATTAATAAATAGTTAAAATATAATTATATGATATACTTATACTATTAGACTATATAGTATAATTCAAAACTTAAATGTTAATTCAAATATGATTTTTTTAAAGAAATAATTGCATAAAATTATTTTAAGAATCGAAAACCGAACCAAAACAGTACCAAACCGAACCAGAATTGAGAAACTAAGAACCATACTAAACCAGAACCGAAACAATGAATAACCAAACTGAAACAGTATTGAGATTTCAATTCATTTTCAGTTCTAATTCCTGGATAAACCCCGAATCAAACCGAAAACAAACACTCCTTGTCTATATGCTCCGAAATCCAACGCTGTATGGTTTAGCACCGGAGATATTACATTGAAGGAAAGGAAGACTGATTTGGTAAGCAGCAACCCTTCAATGGCTTTGTCCTCTTTTTCTTTTCATTACTTGCAATCTTTTTGAATGCCTGCTACTTTTTCATTGTCAAAATATGTTTATTTATTCCTTCGTGTATCTGTAGATTGAGTTGGGGAAAGCAGATTTAATTTTTCTCATCATTTCCAATCCTTCTTCGGTTGCATGAACAAATATCATTTTCTAGTAAATTTTTTAGATTTTGCTTTTGATATGTATTGTTATCAAAACTGCGATTAAGGAAAATATATATTTTTTAAATATATTAGTTAAAAAGTATTAAAAAATAATTTAAAATTAAATTTGATAAATTTTAATTATTAAAATAATAAAATTATATTCTTAAATTATTTTTTTTCAATAACATTTTTTTTTTTTTCTGAAAAGCAATTTTGATCTTTAAATTTCAATGCCTGAGCTTTATTGTGGTAGAGTAAATTGGTTCTTGACCTTTACATTCATGATGAAGTGTAAGTATGCACTTGATAGCATCCATCCATTCTGGGGAAAGAAACATAAAATTAATTTCTTATTTCGTGCAATGGACAAGGTTGAAAGGACATTGTTCTAAATATGATGAGCCAACACCAATTGTCTAAGCCTTGCATGTGGGTTCTATTGGCAAAGGAAAATTACCAGTTTCAACCATATGCATGGCCTGCATTGGCCCCGAGTTAACGTGTACACTATCCATAACAATTTGAATAAACCTAATTAAGGTCCATATAGGCTTATTCTAAATTTATAAATATCGTAATTAAAGTCCATATAGGACTTTGTAAATTCAATATAACGTGACATCATCTAAAAAAAAATCTAATATTTAAAAAAATAAAATGATCCTTTATTATTATTATTATAATAAATCAATATGGATTTTTTTTTTCAAATCCAATGTCCCCTTATCTATGTATTATAGATTTTTTTTAGAAAAATATTAATAATGAATAATTTTTTTAGAATATTCAAGTGCAACATGCATTCTAATAAAAGCTAGTAATTATTAAAATATTACAATGAATGCTTACGGAGTAACTTTGATTTTCATATTACAATATTGGTATTTTCGCTAATCTTATTTTTTTTAAGAAGGTATTTTCCGTATTTCAATAACCAAAGGATTTTTTTTTAATAAAAATGGAGAAATATTTTATTAATTAAAAATAGAGTACAAAAGAGAAAAGTAAAAATCTGACATTATATTTTGCATAAATGAAACTAACCACTATACAAAAAATAAAATAAAAAAACTTGAAAGATCCAATATTGTTGACAAAACATGCATAATGGTCAATAAGTAAATTGTGCGTTCTACTCTTCGACTCTATTATTTTTTTTACTTCCCATCATAACTTCCAAATTTAAGTCTCTTATTGAAGAAACTATCTGTACCACATAGGGTACCATTTTTAAAAAAATAAAATATCTGAATAATAAAAAAAATAAAATAATTCAATTAAATGAGAGAAAATTTCAAAAAACTCAATATTTACCAAAACAAAAGACCTGATAATTTATTTATTCAAAATCTATTAATAATGATAGATTTAATTAGATATGTCCAAAACATGTTTTAAATAAATATAGATCTAGGAATTATTAGAGGAAAAAAAAGTTAATAGAGAAGAAAGTAGAAGGGTTGTTACTGATGAAAATACTCATTGGTAACTACTCAAAGAGGACATGAAAAAAAAAGAAAGGAGAAGATATGAAAAAAATGGAGAAGAAGAAAAAGGTTTCTAGAGAGAAAGGTCTGCCTTTCCCCTAGAATTGGTAAAATCCAATAACCAATGGATTAGTCTACAGGAAATCGACATCAATTTTTGCCGCATCACTGTTTTCTGGAATACGAAATTTTTTATTAAATCTGAGCCATTTGTTATTATTGGCTGGTCGCTCTCCCATAACAACAATCATTGACTTGGATGAATCCACCATGACATCTATTTGCTCCCTCTGAAAATCTGCAAAAAATTAATAGAAACTCATCATTTCTTTGCATAATTTTTTTAAATTTATAACTGATTGTGGCAATAATTTATATTTTATATATTTATATATTTTAAATTTCATGATAAAAATTCAAATATTCTTGTAAAACTATAATTTAATTCAATAATTTTAGTTTTGATATTTTTGACTGTATATATTAAATTTTGTTTAATTGACTAAAATTATACTTATAATTTTTATAATTTCAGCCAATTTTTGTCAATAAATCTACAATGTTGAGGGGAGAGGTTGATAATTGTAAGCTTAAATTTTATCACTCTCATAAAATTAGAATTTAATTTTAATGAATTGAATAAAATTACAATAAATTTTTTAACTCTACCTAATTAATTGACAAAATTAAAACAACTAAATCAAATTCCAATCTTGTGAAAAATTTTTTTTTTTTTTGGGTAATTGAGCCTATGTTTAGTGTATCCCAATAGTAAATATATATATATATATATATATATATATATATTATTACAATATAAGCAATAAAAAATAAGTTATTTTCATAAAGAAAATGGAAACCAAAATTATTTATTGTACAGCACAAGAATATTTCAAACCAATATATATATATATATATATATATATATATATATATATATATATATATATATATATATTTTGGTGAGAATGATATTTCAAACCAATATTGTTATAAGGATTAATAGGAAATTTCAAAAAGATTTAATTCTATTTAAAATGACGAAACCCATCATTTTGCACACTTCTTTTAGCAGGAAAAAAAATGGTAATTAAGAAGTTTGTTAAACTCACCTTTAAAATAAATTCTTAAATAATCCCCACTCTGGAACCCAATCCATTCCGACGTAGGTTCAAAATCCTCATAAACTCTCGTTAGCTTTTTGTTGTTGATCAGAATATCCATTTGGCTTTCGTCAGGCAGGCACTTCAAGTGAAACTGCAAATCTAATATAGAACAACGATAGAAAGTTTGGCCCAAATCCATTTCTCTGTTGCAAATATCACACTGATGCTTGCAGGCTTACCATCACTCGAAGAATTGAATATAAGGAAGAAACGATGCTCACTATTTTTCATCTTAATGATGAGATATGGTAAAATGCAACTGACACGAACATCGTAGTACCAGTCGTAGCATTTGTAGCTAACACAGCTGCCAAGTTTATCACAAATGCAACATTTATACTGATAATTATACTTGAATGGCATGATAATGAAACTTAGGAAATGTGGGTGTTGTTTATGATGAAGAATTGTTGGTAAGAATCCATGGTTGAGGTGGGTTTGGAGGAGGCAATCACAACAATCACCTAAGAATTCTTCACAATTAACGCATTTATGTGTCTGTTGGAAGTCATGTTCATCAGACTTCACTGTTCTCAAGAAAGGAGGGCATTTGTTCAGCTCTGGGGCAGATTCTGCATAGACTTTGTGAAGGTTGAATTCATCACAGTCAACACATTGATAAGAAGGGCCAGAAAGGATGTTTGAGCAACACTTGCATACAAGTTTGTCTTTGCTTGGTTTCTCAGACAAGGCTAATGCTTGCAAGTGGTCAATTTTTGATTGTCTGACTTTCTTATTGTTTTTGTCATAGCTCTGGATCACTTTCGCGACATCATATCTCTCCTTGTCATAAAGCAAAATTGACATATCAGAGATGAGTTTTTTCATATCAAATGACTCTATGTCGATTCGAAGTTTGGGAATCCTTCAATCTTTACATTCATTGTCCTCCTTATCCTTGCTTGTGCATTCAATGATGACAAACTGAGCTTTCTCAGAATTTGCTAATAATTTAACAATTTGTAGAGACGATCAGTCTGAGAAAACTCACAATTGATGATGATATTGATATTCAAGCTGAGTTGGATTGAAGCGAATTGGTAAACAGTTTCAAATGGTAAGCTGTATTTGAGTTCTTTTATAACAAGCACGCAAATCTAAGGCACACATACAAATCGCACAATCACATAGTATTGAAAAGAGAAGAAGAATAATACAGTATTTAACGTGATTTAAGCATAAGGTCTACGTCAACGGGTAAAACAAGAGGAAAAGGTTCCACTATGATGAAAAGAGCAAGATCAATCAATCGGAACTCTCAAACCCTAACCCCAGTGTGTTTTCGAATATCTCACAACTCTACCGCAAAGAGCAGAATATTATAATATTTATACTGGTCCATACAGCAAGGGCGTTGCCCCTGCACCCCCAAGGAGATTAGTGGTGGGATTCGGGCCCAAGCCTATTGGCTTGTGCCCTCTGCTACCACCACAGATCTCACTTTTTATCCTAATCGGGTCGTCGCGCGAAACTTTCGGATCGGGTCACAATTCGGGCCCATGAAAACATATCCAAAAATTCAAAGCCACAAAAAATAACAATTCTTCCCCTTGGCTTGAATTCTCTCAATCATCAATAAAATAACCACAAAAACACTCTGTCTTGCCATATACCCTCGCAGGGGTACTACTGAGCACTACAAATACCAACCAAGTCTAGGCAATGCCTAAACTGGCTGACTGGGACTCCCTTGGTCATTATATTTGCTGGTTTATTATGTGTAGAGACTTTTTGCATAACTACAGTCTCCTGAGATGCAATGTCCCGAATGAAGTGATATCTGACATCAATATGTTTAGTTCGCTCATGGTACATTTGATTCTTTGTGAGATGTATTGCACTCTGGCTGTCACAAAGCACTGTTGCCTTGTTCTGTATCAACCCAAGATCACCCACCAAACCTTGTAACCATAAAACTTCCTTTACTGCCTCTGCTAAGGCCATATATTTAGCCTCTGTGGTAGACAAAGCAACTGTAGCTTGCAATGTTGCCTTTTAATTGATAGCACTTCCAGAAAGAGTAAACAAATAACCTGTCAAAGATCTCCCCTTGTCTAAGTCTCTTGCAAAATCTAAATCCACATAGCCAACAATTGAATCACTCATCTTGGCCCTGTCAAATGTCAGACCAACATCTGTAGTATCCTTTAAATACCTCAAAATCCATTTCACTGCCTGCCAATGCTCTTTCCCAAGACATGCCATGTATCTACTCACAACACTAACTGCATGTGAAATGTCAGGTCGGGTGCATACCATAGCATAAATGATGCTACAAACAGCACTCGAATAGGAAACACTAGACATGTGCTTCATCTCCTCATATATTTTTTATGACATGTCTGTAGATAACTTAAAACGGGCAGCAAATGGAACAGTAACATGCTTAGCATTATTCATGTTGAAACGCTTAAGCACTTTCTCAACATAGGCCTGTTGAGACAAGAAAAGCTTCCCAACACTTCTTTCCCTGGTAATTTCCATTCCCAATATCTTCTTTGCAACACCCAAATCCTTTATCTCAAACTCATCACTCAACTGCTTTTCAGAATATTAATTTGTGACATGCTTTTAGCAGCAATAAGCATGTCATCCATATACAACAATAAATAAATAAAGGAATCATCTGAAATCTTCTTATGATACACACAACTGTCATATGAACTATGATTAAAGCCATTACAAACTATGAATGTATCAAATCTTTTGTAATACTACTTAGGAGACTATTTCAGACCATATAAAGATTTCTTAAGCAAGCAAACACTTTTTTCCATACCTGGAATGACAAATCCCTCAGGCTGACTCATATAAATTTGCTCCTCCAACTCACCATGCAAAAATGTTGTCTTCACATCTAGTTGCTCAAGCTTTAGATCATGAAGAGCAACCATAGCAAGTAAGACTCTGATAGAACCGTGCTTCACAACTGGAGAAAACACTTCATTAAAGTCAATCTCCTCCCTCTGAGTAAAGCCTTTTGCTACTAACCGTGCCTTATATCGAGGTGCTTCAACTCCTGGAGTGCCTTCCTTTTTCTTGAACACCCATTTGCAACCTACCACTTTTTGTCCCTTAGGCAATGTTACAAGCTCCCAAGTTTGATTCTTGTGAAGAGATTCAATTTCTTCACTTATAGCACTGACCCACTGGTCTACATCTGAATAAGAAATAGCTTCTCTATAATTGCTGGGTTCATGCACATCAACTGTTTCAGCAACTGACAAGGCAAACGTAACTAGATCTGCATATGCATATCTCTATGGTGGTCTAATCTGTCTTCTCTCTCTACCAGTTGCAATGCTATATGGTTCCTGTTGCTGTTGCTCAGGTGCATCCTCTTGTTGATCAGGATCTTGCACCTCATCCTCTGAATCACTAGAACTGCTGAAGTATCAATATCAAGCTCCACCTGTTCTCTGACACCATGATCTGATTCTGCTATTGACTTCTCCCTCTGACTATCCAATGAAGCAGACTCATTAAATGTCACATCCTTGCTGATAATTAATCCTGGAGACTTTGGATCATTATACCAGAACCTATAGCCTTTCACTCTAGATGCATATCCTAGAAATATGCATTTTTTTACCCTCGGCTCAAGCTTACCATCTCTCATATGAGTATAAGTTGGGCAACCAAATACTCTCAGCAGAGAGTAATCAGTAGGTGAACCGGACCAGATCTCAAAAGGAGTTTTGCACTCAATAGCTGTAGATGGAGATCTATTAATCAAGAAATAGGCTGTATTAATTGTTTCAGCCCAGAAATCCTTTCCCAATCCTGAATGTGAGAGCATGCTTTGTGCTTTGTCACAAAGTGTCCTGTTCATGCGTTCTGCAATACCATTCTATTGTGGTGTCTTTGTACAAGTGCGATGTCTCACTATACCTTCATTGCTGCAGAATGCATCGAACTCACGATTGCAAAATTCCAACCTTTATTAGTTCTAAGATGTTTGACATTCTTTTCTATATGCTTCTCAATCATCGTCTTTCACTTTACAAAGGTTGAAAATGCCTCATCTTTTGTTTTCAGAAAATACACCCACACCATTTAAGAGTAATCATCAATCAAAGTCATGAAGTACCTATCACCGCTCTTGAAAGGGATTCTGTTAGGACCCCATAGATCTGAGTGGATATAATCCATCGCTCCTCTAGTCTTGCACACTGCCTTTTATCAAACTTCACCCTGGTCTATTTTCCAAACACACAGTATTCACAAAAGCCCATAGATTCTGTTTTCTGCTCGTCCAACAAATCCCACTTGCTTAACACAGATAATCCTCTTTCACTCATATGACCAAGACGCACATGCCACAATTGAGTCTAATTCTGATTATTGCTTTCGGATGCTACTGCAGCTTCCCCTGAAATTGTACTGCCCTGAAGAAAATATAATCCTGAAACCAAACTACTCTTCATGAGTACCATAGAGCCCTTGCATACTTTGAGAACTCCATTCTCTGCATGGTATCTGAATCCATGAGAGTCAAGTGTCCCAAGAGAAATCAGGTTCCTCTTTAGTCCTGGAACATGCCAACACTCTATAGTTCTGACAACGCCATCAAACATCCTCAATTTAATGTTACCAATTCCTTCAACAGATAATGCACGATTATTGCCCAGAAACACCTTGCCACTCATCTATTTGTAAGTGACAAACTAGTTTCTGTGTGGACACATGTTATAAGGAGCACCAGTATCAAGAAGCCAAGAATTTTATCCATGATCTAAACTCACGAATAAAACTTCTCTAGCACTGTTATCACCATCAGAATCAATAAAACTATCAACCACATTCGCAGAACTTTCTGGTTGCTTTCCCTTTTTATTTTTCAACTTGGGATAGTCTCTACTGTATTGACCTTGCTCTCTGCACTCAAAATAGTTGGCCTTTTTCATTCTTGACTTAGATCTGGCCTTAGATTTCTTCCTGCTGGAAGAACCCTCCCTTGAATGTGTTTTCCCTTGCTCACCAAACCTTTCCCCTCAAATCTTTCTCTATTATCTGGAAATTTCTTTTTTAACTCATTCGATTTTAGAGAATTACTAACATCGTCTAGTGAAATACTGTCTTTCCCATACAATAGAGTATCAACAAAAGTTTCATAGGAGGGTGGCAAAGAACATAACACAATAATGGCCTGATCCTCACTATCAATCTCAATATTAATATTCTTTAGATCGATAATGATTGAATTGAATTCATTTAGATGTTCTTTAATGGGCGTACCTTCGTTCATTCTCAGATTGTAAAGTCTTTTCTTTAGATACAGGTGGTTGGTCAGTGATTTGGCAGAGTATAACTCCTCTAATTTCTTTCATGCTACAGATGCTGAGCTTTCACCAGCAATCTCGCGTAGGACATTATCAGTTATGCTCATGAAAATCGCACTCAAGGCTCTCTCCTTTAGATCAGCCTTCTCCGCCTCTTTCATACCTTCTGGAATGTTATCCTCGATTGCCTTTCATAGACCTTGTAGGATCAAGGAAGATTTAATTTTAATTTTCCATAGACTGAAACTCGATCCACCATCAAACTTCTCTATCTCATACTTTGTTGAAGACGACGCCGTCTGTAAACCCTAGGTTTTGCGCAAAAAACTCTGATACAAGTTTATTATAATAAGCATGCAAATCTAAGGCACACACACAAATCGCACAATCACACAGTATTGAAAAGAGAAGAAGAATAATACAGGATTTAACGTAGTTCAACTATAAGGTCTACGTCTACAAGAAAGACAAGAGAAAAAGGTTCCACTATGATGAAAAGAGCAAGATACAATCAATCAGAACTCTCAAACCCTAACCCCAGTGTGTTTCCCGAATATCTCATAACTTTACCGCAAAGGATAGAATATTACAATATTTATACTAGTCCATAACGTGGGGGCGTTACTCCTGCACCCCTAAGGAGATCAGTGGTGGGCTTCGAGCCTAGGCCTATCGGCTTGTGCCCTCTGCTACCACTACAGATCTCACTTTTTATCCCCAATCTGTGATGCCCCTCACCCGTCTACAGTGTAGCCGAGCGATGAGTGCCACATTCGGTGCCGGAGCGCCCTATCTTATTTTATCATGTCTATTGTAAATTTTAATGTCATTTAAAATAGGTAATTTATGTGTAGAATTATATATATATATATATATATATATATATATATATATATATATATATATATATATATATATCTTATTTCTGTGGAGACCCGGACAGATCCTCCTCTGTTTTATTAGCATCTGGCGGGTTCCACTATCACCTGTTAACCTATTCATAGTCTTCTCACATATTTCCATATCATGTTCTCTTTTATCATATCATTCACAACTATTTATGAGATCTCAAAATGAAGTATCATCTATTGCATTCATATGGAAATTCATAGATAATAAATTACAAGTTTTCATTTCAATCTCAATTTTAATCTCAAGTCCAAAATGAAATACATCATAAACTAGTAATTACATCATGACTAAACATAATGAACCAAAATACTAGTCTATACATGGGCCTACCAAAATACAAATGACCGATAAGGTGACTGCAGGCGATGGCGGATCCGGTCGAGCTTTGTCGATGCACTCTTGGTCTTTGCCGCTGCTATTCTTTGGGACTGATCTCTAATACCTACGCGATGGAAAACCAACGCGCTAAGCATAACGCTTAGTGGTGCATAATTTATAATAACAATAATTTAACAATTTGAAATAATATCTGCAACTCATAATTTCTAGGTCTTTTACATTTTTATTGCTATTTGGAAATAATTAACATTATCGGAATCTTTTATGATTACTTATTATATTTTAAGTCTTAATTAATTTTTATCAGTGCCCAAGAAACCTATAACAAATTATAAAAGCTGGATGCACGGGTGTATACTGGTTAGACAGTCATATGTCTATCCAGTATACGTCTGTCAGGCACGAGGCTAGCTATCGGGCACAAGACCCGCTGTCAGGCTTGTAAAGCCAGAAATAAAGTAGGCACAATGGCCAGTAAGAAGGCATATAGCCTGTAGAACAATCATACTAGACATATATTGTCAGTTCATGATTTTCTTGGTAGGCAGTACTGCTATCTGTAGTCCCTAATTGGTATACCAATTTATCCAAACTAAATAAATAAGTCTAAGTATACTATGGGCAATTAAACATTTTTAATTAATTTAGTACTATTCACTGTTACTACTTTTTAGTACTGTTCATTGGTACCATTAATTTCATATTAATAGGACATTAGTCCCAATTTACATATTCATATCATTTTTAATATTTAATTCTCCTTATGAGTATTTTAATTATCATATATAGCATTTTTCCCATGAATCTTTCTTTAGGTTCATGTTGATGTGTTATCTTTATCTAGGAATTTGACTAGGTTAGGATGTCTATTTAGTCATACTTCCTTCATAACAATTGCTCCTTTATGTTTAAACTTGAATTTCAGTTTTTAAATCACTGAATTTGGGGTTATAGAACTCAAGTTATAGTCAAAATACCAAAGGAACAATATTTTGGACAATTTCTAGGTTGGCAGTTTTAGTGACCCAACTTGTGCTAACAATTTGAATTGGTTAAAGGCAAAACTGGGTCAAGTGGTCTACATGAAAAGTGTAGCCCTATGTCTAAGCTTTCCATTGATGAAATTTTAGGTCATTTGGACTAGTATAGAGAGAGTTATGACCAAATGAACACGTACTATTAATTTGGTCATTTTCTAGGTGGGCAGTTTTAGTGACCCAACTTGTGCTAATAATTTGAATTGGTTAAATGCAAAACTGGATCAAGTAGTCCATATAAAAAATGTAGCCCTATGTCTAAGCTTTCCATTAATGAAATTTTAGGTCATTTGGACCAGTATAGAGAGAGTTATGACCAAATGAACACGTATTCATTTGGTCATTTTCTGGGTTGGCAGTTTTAGTGACCCGAATTTTGCTAACAATTTGAATTGGTTAAATGCAAAACTGGGTCAAGTGGTCTTCATGAAAAGTGTATCCCTATGTCTAAGCTTTCCATTGATGAAATTTTAGGTCATTTGGACCAGTATAGAGAGAGTTATGACCAAATGAACACTTTCTGGGTTTCAGTGTTTGGTCATCCGGGTTTGGGTAGAGAATTGATCATGATTTTGATAGAATTTGGGCAGGGTTCCTTCCTAAAAAATGAAGGTTTGGATGTCTCAAAACACCTCCAATTGGCCTCATACCAATTGGGGCAACAGAAAGGGAGATATGGCAATAAAAAGCTACTGGATTCAATAACAATACAACCTGTAGAAAATTCACACTCCCAATTTCAATCTCCTCCTTCTTCCAAACTCCAAATAAGCATATATGGCACTTCTATAAGCATCAATCTCAACTCAACCAAGTCAATTTCAAGTATTTACATAAAGTCCCCACATCATACACATAAACCCTAATTCCAATCACCCAATTTACACAAACTCAACTCTTTTACACTTCTTATCATATCAACTATTCAAACATCCTTATGGAACCATTTTTCATCATTTCAAAACAGCAAACCTCACAAGATTCATGGCTGTCAAAATTAGGGTTCTTCAATTTCTTTTTATTTGTTTTCATTTTCATGGAATACTCACTCATCACATCATTCTTACAAGATTTAAAGAAGAGAGGGAGTGGTATTTTTGCACTTACCTTGTGACCCAACTTGCAAACTTCAATTTCTCTTCTTCAAATGGGTATCTAAAGCTTCCTTAGGGTGTGGGGAGTATTTTTAATGAAGAGTGTTATGGGTTTTGGTGAGGAAATGAGGAAGAAATCAAGCTTGGAGCTTGAATGACAATGGTGGAAATGAGGGACCAAGGGTGGGGCAACTTGAGGGAGAGAGAGAGAAAGAGTGGAGAAGAAAATGGTGTTTGGTGGCTTTTGTCTCTTATGGCTATATATATATATATGTACTTAATTTTTTTTTTTAAATGCCATAAATCTTTTTATTTTCCTTTCTTTTCTTTCCTTTTCTTCTTCTTTCCTAATTCAACTCATAATATTAATTTGTGTTAATTATTTTTATTCTCTAAATTTTATTTTGACATTTAGGTCAAAATTCACTTCTGGGAGTGAAATGACCAAAATGCCCTTCATAATGCATATCGGGTTATTTTTATTATTTTTGTACTAATTTATAAATCCTCTAAACTTTAATTTATTTTTCTCCAAATTTTTCCTATATTTTCTTAACATTTATTTCTTCAATTTATGCCTCCTCACTATAGTTTAGGAGTAGTTCCAGACATTTTAACTGTCCGAACAGAC
Source organism: Hevea brasiliensis (assembly GCF_030052815.1). Taxonomy (NCBI): domain Eukaryota; kingdom Viridiplantae; phylum Streptophyta; class Magnoliopsida; order Malpighiales; family Euphorbiaceae; genus Hevea; species Hevea brasiliensis. The sequence goes on along the minus strand of NC_079493.1, from coordinate 23,419,670 downwards.
ATTAGTCGTCAAAACAGTAAAATGTATGGACTACCTATGGTGAGGGCGTGTAACGGCCCGGCCCACTAGTGATATTGTCCGCTCTGGGCCGAAATCCTCACGGTTTTAAAATGCGTCACTAGGAGTTACGAACCACCAACTTATAAACCCAGTATCTCTCCCGTGTTTTGCCGATGTCGGATTTGCCTAGGGTGTTATAATCCACCCCCCTTATGGGACTCAGCGTCCTCACTGAGGTTTGCCTCACCATCGCTCAAGGTTGCACGCGGAGCGGCTCTGATACCACAAATGTAACGATCCAGCCCACTAGTGATATTGTCCGCTCTAGGCCGAAACCCTCACGGTTTTAAAACGCATCACTAGGAGTTACGAACCACCAACTTATAAACCCAACATCTTTCCCGTATTTTGCTAATGTGGGATTTGCCTAGGGTGTTACAGGGCGTTACACAATCGGGTCACTGTGTGAAACTTTCGGATCGGGTCACAATTCGGGCCCATGAAAACATATCCAAAAATTCAAAGCCAAAAAAAATAACAAGTTCATTTGGTAGTTGTGTTTGTGTTGATTTTTGAAGGGCTAGAGAGGCATCATTTTGATTGATGAGAGGGCATTTAAGAAAAGCAGCTAATTCACGAGCTATTTTGCTTGATCCCGGATCATCTTTCATTGTTATAAGCAATGGAGACTCTAGTGCTTCCATTTTTGTTGCCTAAATGCACCTCTATTTTTCTCTAAACTATCTTACTGAAGAAATGAATTAGAATCCAAGATAATAAGGATGCTCATATAATAGGTAAGGTAAGCTAATCTTGGCTGTAACAATAAGGAAAATGTTATAACAAGCACGCAATTCTAAGACACACAAATCGCACAATCACACAATATAAAATAGAGAAAAAAAATAACACAGGATTTAACATGGTTTGACCTTAAGGTTTACGTCCATGGGTAAGACAAAAGAAAAGATTTTACTATGATGAAAAGAGTAAGATATAATTACTCAGAACTCTCAAACTCTAACCTCACTCAATGTGTTTTCTAAATATTTCACAACTCTCACGCAAAGAACAGAATATTACAATATTTATACTGGTCTATACCATGGGAGCGTTGCCCTCGCATTTCCAAAGAGATCAATTGTCACAACCCATCCGCCATTTCAAGTTATATAACTAACATGGAAAATGTATTTAATTTATATTGCAATATCTTAACTCTCTTGAGATACGTAAATAACTAACATGTTAAATTCATAAATATTATTCAATATCCAAAATTTAAAGAAATTGAAAAGAAATTTTGAAAATAAAGAAAATTAAAATTAACCTACTTTGGACCACACCCGAAAGTTGCCTATGTACCTCCATTACAAAATGGAGGATCATATCCACGTAGCTCTCAATTACTAATAAAGGAAAATTTCATGTTATGTTTTAATCAATAATCACACCCCAAAATTTGACAAGCTTCCAACATCCCCCCCGAAAAATCTTCTAGGCACTAAGAGCAAGTCAAAACATTCAATCATTTCTCAAGGAAAAATTTTAAAAGGAAGTATATAAAATAAATTTAGGAAGGAATAATAACAATAATCAAATCTCATAGAACTCATAAAGTGCACGCGTGTCTAACTAAAACTATGTCATAGAGCATAGGATTCGAGCCTTTTGTAATCTAAATTCCATAAACTTCTAATTATCTAGAAAAAGAAGTCCAAATTCAAGAAAATTTTGTAACTAGTTTAAACGTAAATTAGACATGAGCAAATCTAATAAACAAATATGTATAAGAAAAATTCATGTGTGTGTATATATATATCCCTAGTCATCTCTCCATTTATTTGGAAGAAAAACAAATTTACTTAAGTGCTCTTTATTTAGTTTAGATATGTATGTGATTATAGCAAAGAAGATTACTGAACTGTAAATTATGTATTGCTTACAACACTTGGCACTGAATTTATTGATGCATCTCAATTAGGCACTTCTTTCATCTCATGATAGCATATCCTATTATTTCTTTGATAATTGGAATATTTAATCAATGCTTCAATGGACTAATTTATTTGAAAATTTTGTTGGCTCACTGGGGCAAGTTGGGTTTCACTCTTCTATGACAATGGTAATACTTCAAGAATATATTAGTGAGCTATCTTCCCCATGTAACTATCACCATTTAATGTTTATTACTCCTTGGGTAAGACTTTGATATCACTTTCACTACAAAAACCAGTTTCAAAAGTATCAGCAGAGATTTCTTCCTTGTAGAAACCGCTGGTTTAGTTTCATGGGTAGGTTACACCTCTATGGTTCTACCTTTAGTTTGTCCTAGATTTATGTGAGGATTATGCATATAAATCAATTATACTAGAAAATAACTATAAACATGCATTAATCTACAGAATAGTACTTGGATCACAATAAAAAGGTTATGTGATTGCTTACTAATTGGTGCTAAGCACAAAAAAATAAGGGCTCCAGAACACTTAAAAGGATGAATAAATAAATAAATAAATAAACTGCTGGACCCAAATAGTCGCTTGGTTGCCTTCACCGGCATCAACACTATGCGCCACCAACCACAGCATCACACCGTGAAGCTGTTCACACTCTTGCACTCGCAATGCTTTGCTAGTTGCTCCTGTACCAACCACATGCTCAACCAATCGCCTAATTGACCAAAATATCAGGCCCAAAGTTTCGATTCTTAAATGTCAATCTCCTTTTTTTGGTGACATACACAGTGAGTACGTTGCAATGTTTGCGTTGCTATCTCCATATGGGGTAGAACAAATCAGGTCTGTCATATTCTGTGCACGAACCCCTCATCCAATAAGCTACGTTCTTTAGAGTGATACAATTGATAGTTTTCATCCCACACCTATTCCCCTTCAACCACATCACACCCATCACCCTTCTATCACAAATACTTAAATCGTCTATTGAGACTTGATCCATTAATCTTTAGCCACATAAATCTCTCCAATTTATCTAGAACTCTGGTTTACCTTTAATAAATCTCAAATCCAATAACCCGTAGCAAATTGAGCATCAAGACTTAAAGAATTGAGTGGTTTTGGGTTACCTAATTATTCATATGTGTACTGCCAACACATGGGTTGTGGGATGCCCATGAAAATGAACCATCAGTTAGCTGCAACAAGAAGAGGATGTCTCAACAGTCAACATGGCAGCAATGAGTTGGAATTTTGCTGCAACTTGGTGAATTGAAATCGAACGTTATGTTTCCCCAATCTGCCCTTTCCTTCCCTCTTAATTCTCAGATCAAAAGTACATCGAAAGAGGGTCTAATGCAAGCTAAGGAGAAGCAAGAAGAGGTTTAAGTTTCCAGAGGTGTCAGAAATGGTGTGGCTAGAAGGAGACAACAGTGGTGTTACTCAATTCCTCACTCAAATTGAAATTCTAGGGTGGGGAGATAACAAATTCTGTAGGTTAGAGAGGAGGTGAGTGCTTGGTGACCAAGAACTAATCGAGAATAGGAAGATTTAGATGGTGAAATTCATGGTTTTTGCCCTAAACACTGTTGCTGAACTCCTCCCTTATTTCCCCAAAAAAAATCCGATGCCCCTCTGTCACTTTGCTCTAGAAATCTCCCAATGGTTCTCCTTCATTATATATATATATATATATATATATATATATATATATATATATATATATAATTTTATTTTATTTTATTTAGAGAACTCTAGATTAGCCCTTATTTTCTTTTATTTCCTTTTATTGATATTATGGGATTTCCATGTTCACTTTTATACCCCTTATTTCATTATTATTATTATTATTATTATTATTCCTCGAAGCAAGGTCTCACATCAATAGTGGGCTTCAAGCGCAGGTCTATCGCATTGTTTTAAAAATGTTCCAAATGAAATGATATCTAACATCAATGTGCTTAGTTAGCTAATGGTACATCTGTTTCTTTGTGAGATGCACTACACTTGACCGTCACAAAACACTGTTGGATTGTTTTGTATCATCCCAAGATCTTCCACCAAACCCTATAACCATAAAGCTTCCTTTATTACCTCTGCTAAAGCTATATATTCAGCCTCTGTAGTACACAAAGCAACTACAGCTTGCAATGTTGCCTTCCAAGAGATAGCACTTCCAGAGAGAGTAAACAAATAACCTGTTAGAGATCTCCTCTTGTCTAAATCCCTTGCAAAATCTAAATCCACATAGCTAATAACTGAATCATTTATCTTGGCTCTGTCAAATGTCAGACTAACATATATAGTACCTTTCAAATACCTTAGAATCCATTTCACTGCCTGTTAATGCTCTTTCTCATGACACGCCTGATGTGTGCTAGCTGTGAAGTAGCTTCCGCAAGTGCACGGGTCACAGTAATATAGTTTTAAAAATAATATCGTTCCCACAGGGAATTGTGCTTAAATTGGAATATATAGTACCTTTCAAATACCTTAGAATCCATTTCACTGCCTGTTAATGCTCTTTCTCATGACACGCCTGATGTGTGCTAGCTGTGAAGTAGCTTCCGCAAGTGCACGGGTCACAGTAGTATAGTTTTAAAAATAATATCGTTCCCACAGGGAATTGTGCTTAAATTGAAAATAAAAGGATAAGCTAATTAGAATGGTAAAATTTAAAGATATTAAAAATGAAATTTAAAATTAAAATTGGTATTTGAGGAATTTAAACTAAATCAAACAATTAACTAAATTAATTAGACTAGATTACCGAAATTTAATTTGAAATTTCTATTTATGAAATTGGGAGGAATTAAATCTAAATTCAATAAAAATTAAAGTGATTCTAGAGATAAAATTTTTAATATTATTTGCATGTGGTTTATCCCTAATTTAGCCAAACACATGAGAATTGCAATTTTGAGGGAAATAAATTCTTAGTTCTTTGAAACATTTTTCAAGCATTTCAAAGTTGATATTCATTAAATCAAACTCTGTTTTCACGGTATTTCAAACCTAATAAAAACCCAATTAAAGCTCTAATTGATTTAGGAAAGTCCTCTTAATCCTTTTAGCTTATCTCTAACACCAAGAATTGCAAGATTATCTATCCCAAACATTCACTTTTCAGTCCATCTGTCAAGGATTAAAACTCAACTTAATGAGGGCCCATTCATCAAGTAAGGCAACAAGCTCACAAGCAATAAATCAAAATGCAGTAAATCTCATTTAAATGACTAAATCAGTTCAAAAACCACAATACAAAGCAAATATTTACAAACTCATCTCTAGAATCTCAAATATCTACTCACAAATCATGGTTTCAAGACAAACCCAAGTGTAGAAATGAAGAAATAATGAAAATCTAAGCTAAGGAAAAAAAAAACCCAATAAAATGATGAAGGATCAACTGCTGGAGAGTTGCAAAAATGTCCTCTGCTGCTGCTGCAAAACCAGAAGAGCTCCTCTTCCTTTCCTTCTTTCTTGCCGAAAATCTCTCCCTCTTTCTCCTTATGGAAAGAAAGAGATAAAGGAGCTTTTATGTGGTTCAGAGGTCTGCCCTAGAATGGGTAAAAAGGTAGAAGATTCTAGAGAAAGTGATGTATTAAATCAGAGAAACGAAAATGCCACGTCAGCCATTTTCAGTAAAACGACACAAGCTGAATCGGTTGTGTCGCGGGTTGTGTCGCAGGTTGTAAAACCTGCTACCCGAGAAAGACTGCATATCTGACAATCGATACAACCTGTGACACAAGCTGTGTCGCAGGTTGTGTCACTTTCGGCCTCTTTAACTCAATTTCAAAATTTTTGCAATTCAACTCTAATTTCTTCCAAATGGCTGCTCTGATCAAAATACACCAAATTTCTCCAAATTTAACCTACAAAACAAATAAATTCTAAAAATTAAACTAAGAAGTGTAAAATTACAAAATTGACTAAATATATGCTAATATCTATAGTAATAGCTATGAACAAGGGTAAATTATGTGCAAAAATTATACCTAAATGATGATATAAAATGCATGCATCAACGCCACGTATCTATTCACAACACTAATTGTATGTGAAATGTTAGGTCAGGTGCAAACTATAGCATACCTGATGCTATTAATAGCATTCAAATAAGGAACACTGGACATGTGCTCCATCTCCTTATATGTTTTTGGTAACATGTCTGTAGATAACTTGAAGTGGGCAGGAAATGGAACAGTCACAGGCTTAGCATTATTCATGTTAAAATGCTTAAGCACCTTTTCAATATAGGCCTGCTGAGACAAGAAAAGCTTCCCAATACTTCTATTCTTAGTAATTTTCATTCTCAAATCTTTGTTGCAGCATCCAAATCCTTCATCTTAAACTCATCACTCAACTGCTTTTTTAGAATGTTAATTTGTGGCATGCTTTTAGCAGCAATAAACATGTCATCCATATACAATAGAAAATAGACAAAGGAATCATCTAAAAGTTTCCTATGACACACACAATTGTCATATGAACTACGAATAAAGCCATTACGAACTATGAATGTATCAAATCTTTTGTACCATTGCTTAGGGGACTGTTTTTCAGATCATATAAAGACTTCTTAAGCAAGCAAATATGGCTTTCCATACTTGGAATGACAAATCTCTTAGGCTGACTCATATAAATTTTCTCCTCCAGATCACTATGCAAAAATGCTATCTTCATATCTAGTTGTCCAAGCTCTAGATCATGGAGAGCAATCTTAGTAACTAAGACCCTGATAAAACTTTGCTTCACAACTAAAGAAAACACTTCATTAAAATCAATTCCCTCCCTTTGAGTAAAGCTTTTTGCTATCAACTGTGCCTTATATCGAGGTGTTTCAACCCCTAGAGTGCTTTCCTTTTTTTTGAAAATCTATTTGTAACCTACCGCTTTTTGTCTCTTAGGCAATATTACAAGCTCCCAAGTCTGATTTCTGTAAAAAGATTCAATTTCTTCACCCATAGGACCGACCCACTGATTTGCATATGAATAAAACTAGCTTCTCTATAATTGCTGGGTTTATGCACATTAACTGGTTTAGCAATTAACAAGACAAACGCACCTAGATTTGCATATACATATCTCTGTAGTGGTTTAATCTATCTTCTCTCTCTACTTGTTACAATGTTATATGGTTCCTATTGCTATTGCTCAGGTGTATCCTCTTGTTGATTAGGATCTTGCACCTCGTCCTCTAAATCATTGGACTAAACTGCTGAAGTATCAATGTCAAGCTCCACTTATTCTCTGATACCATGATCTAATTCTGCTATTGACTTCTCCCTCTGACTATCTAATAAAGCAGACTCATTAAACATCACATCGCTGTTGATAATTAATCCTAGAGACTTTGGATCATTGCACCACAACTTGTAGCCTTTCACTTCATATGCATACCCTAAAAATATGCATTTTCTTGCCCTCGGCTCAAGTTTATCATCCTTTACATGAGCATAAGTAGGGTAACCAAATACTCTCAGCTAAGAGTAATCAATAGATGAACTAAACCAGATCTCAAAAGGAGTTTTGTACTCAATAGCTGTAGATGGAGATCCATTAACCAAGAACTAAGAAATAGGCTGTATTAATTACTTCAGCCTAGAAATCCTTTCCCAATCCTGAATGTGAGAGCATACTTCATGCTTTATCACAAAGCATTCTATTCATCCATTTTGCAATACCATTCTGTTGTGGTGTCCTTGCACAAGTGCGGTGTCTCACTATACCTTCATTGCTGTAAAATGCATCGAACTCACGATTGCAAAATTCTAACCCGTATTTAGTTCTAAAACACTTGACCTTCTTTTTTGTTTGCTTCTCAATCATCTTCTTCCATTTTATAAAGGTTGAAAATGCCTCATCTTTTGTTTCTAGAAAATACACCCACACCATCCAAGAGTAGTCATGAAGTATGTAGCACCGCTCTTGGAAGGGATTCTGTTAGGATCCCATAGATCTGAGTGGATGCAATCCACCATTCCTTTAATTTTGTGCACTGCCCTTTTGTCAAACTTCACCCTAGTATGTGCGCCAAACACACAGTGTTCATAAAAGTTCATAGATTTTATTTTCTGTCTGTCCAACAAATCCCACTTGCTCAACACAGATAACCTTCTTTCGCTCATATGACAAAGACACAGATGCCACAATTGAGTCTGATTTTGATTATTACTTCTGGATGCTACTGCAACTTCCCTTGAAACTATATTGCCACAATCTTAAAACCAAATTGCTCTTCATGAGTACCATAGCACCTTGCACATTTTGAGAACTCTATTCTCTGCATGGTATCTAAATCCATGAGAGTTAAGTGTCCTAAGAGAAATCAGGTTCCTCTTCAATGTCTATAATTCTAACAACACCATCAAACATCCTCAATATAATGTTATCAATTCCTTCCACAGATAAAGTATGATCATTAGCCAAAAACACCTTACCACTCATCTGTTTGTAAGTGACAAATCAGTTTCTGTGTGGACACATGTTATTAGTAGTACCAGTATCAAGAATCTAAAAATTTTGTCCATGACCTGAACTCATGGATAAAATTTTCCCAACACTATCATCACTATTAGAACTGATAAAACTGTCTACCACATTTGCAGAACTTTCTAGTTGCTTTTCCTTTTTATTTTTCAACTTGAGATAGTCTCTCCTATAGTATCCTTGCTCCCTGCACTCAAAACAGTTAGCTTTTTTCATGCTTAACTTAGATCTGGCCTTAGATTTCTTCCTGCTAGAAGAACTCTCCCTTGAATATGTTCTTCCTCTACTCACCAAACCTTCTCCCTCAAATCTTTCTCTATTATCTGAAAAATTCTTTTTCAACTCCTTTAATTTTAGAGAATTACTAACATCGTCTAGTGAAATATTGTCTTTCTAATATAACAGAGTATCAACAAAAGTCTCAAGGAGGTGGGAAAGAACATAATACAATAAATGCCTGATCCTTATTATTAATATCAATATCAATGTTCTTCAATTCCATAATGATTGAATTAAATTCATTTAGATATTCTTTAATAAGCATACCTTCACTCATAGTTAGATTATAAAGTCTTTTCTTCAGATACAAGAGGTTGGTCATCGATTTAGCAGAGTACAACTCCTCTAATTTCTTCCATGCTCTAGACACTGAGCTTTTAGTAGTAATATCGTGTAGGACATTAGCAGTTACGTTCATAAAAATTGCACTCATAGTTCTCTCCTTCAGATCAGCCTTCTCCGCTTCTTTCATACCTTTTGGAAAGTTATCCTTGATTGCCTTCCATAGATCTTATAGGATCAAGGAAGTTTGATTTTAATCTTCCATAGACTGAAACTCGATCCGCTATCAAACTTTCCCATCTCATACTTCATTGAAGATGACGCCATCTATAAACCCTAGATTGCATGCACAAAGCTCTGATACCAGTTTGTTATAACAAGCACACAATTCTGAGGAATACATAAATCTCATAATCACACAGTATAAAATAAAGAAGAAGAATAACACAAGATTTAACGTGATTCGACCATAAGATCTACATCCAAGGCTAAGACGAAGAAAAGGTTTCACTATGATGAAAAGTAAGATACAATTATTCAGAACTCTCAAATCCTAACTCCAGTGTGTTTCCTAAATATTTCACAACTTTACTGATCAATGGTGGGCTTCGATCTTAGGCCTATCAGCCTATGCCCTCCGCTACCATCACAGATCTCACTTTCTATCTCAATCGAGTCACAGCGTAAAACTTTCTGATCGAGTTACAATTTGGGTCCATGAATACATATCCAAAATTTAAGCCACATAAAAATAATAGAAAAGTAGATAGAAGAATTTCTTTGATTATTATTATTATTAGGTGAAAGAATTTCTTTGATTATCATGATTGTACGTGGTTACATTATTTAAAAGGAATTAGTTACCATATATAATTTTTAATTTTCATTAGATTTATGAATGAAAAGTAGATTCAATATTGAGGTAGAATCTGTATTGGACACATTAATGATATAAATTCTTCTATCCAAACAATAATCGATGAGAAACATACAAAAAGAAACTCAAATTCCTCGATTTTAAATTCTTCTACCAAAGGCAAGAATATAAGTAATTCCAAATTTAGAATCAAATTAATTAAAGAATTAGTAGATATGCTAATAAAATGGTGAAGCATGGAATGGAAGAAAGCATTTCGTACCACCTTTAATTCCAAGACAAATCAAATCTGCTTAATTTATTCCTAAACAGAAGTTTATAGTGTGTGCAAAATATGAAGTTTATAATAAACGATATAATTTATCATAAGAAAAGAATTAGATTCTCATATTTTAAGGAAGTGATTAATATCTTGGTAATAATATGCCTAGTTTGGCTTTATTCATCAAATTTTATCTCTACTCCCCCAATCCTACTATAATAATGATGATGATGATGATGATGATGATGATGATGATGATGATGATGATGATGATGATGATGATGATGATGTTCTCTTGGCAACTATGAAATGGCAAACTATCTCTTGGCCACATTGAAATTCAAAATTTCTTAATTGGTTGTTTGGCATTGTGATTTGAGAGCTTAAAATCACTTTTTAGGAAAAAAATATAGATCTTATAAAAAATACAGTTTGAAAAAAAGTTGTTTTTGTTATTTATTTTTCCTATAACTAAAATTTATTAAATTTAATTTTAAATTAATTTTTAATACTCTAACTAAAAATTATATTAAAAAATAGTAAAAGAATCAGGAAAAACTTAACAAGAGCCAAGAACCAAGGAAAATCAATCCACTAGTCGCATTAGCTAGTGCTGTGGTTGAGGGGTGAAGCCAAGAAGAGGAAGAAGAAAACCTACACTAACCCTGAGAAGATCAAGCAGAACAATAAGAAGGTCAAAGTCTCCATCCTTCAATTCTACAAGGTTGATGATAGTAGTGAAGTGAAGAGGCTGAGGAAGGCAGTAATGATTGATCTTAAGTTTCATCCTAAGGAAGCATAGAGAAATTTCATTTTGAGCATTGTTATTATTATTATTATTATTATTATTATTATTATTATTATTATTATTATTATTATTATTATTATTATTAAATCCTAGTTATTCAACTTGCTATCGTAATGTGTCTAACTACTAATTATTCATTATGTTTTTTAATAAAAAATTTATAATTTATTAATAAGAATCATAAGATAATTAGAGTATAATTTCCTCATAAGAGAGAAAAAAATGATTAAAATCATCTATTAGAAGAATAATCTTTCAAGTAGTAACTTCTTTTTTTCTTCTTTTTTTTTTTTTTTTTTTTTTTTCATTTTGGACAATCAAACAAAACTTATGCAACATTGCCCTTTTAGGAACTTGCTACCTGTGTGATCTGCAAAAAATATTCAACTACCAAATGTTAATGGAGGAACACTAGTACTTGAAGATTCAAAGTTTTAAATAAAAAGAAATCAACAATTCACGTTGTATTTTAATTTTTTTTTATAAACAAAAATATTATTAATAAAATAATTGAGGAAAAACTTAGCAAATGCCCTCTAACTAAAACTCAATCAGTAGACCTTTCTGAAACACCCTGGTGAATGTACAAAACCAAAGAGACGTAAAACTCAATAGCCAACCAAACCAAAGAACAACCTATACACAATAACAGAAAGTATAATGTAGAGGCAATGAAGCAAAATCAAAAAGTAGGACAAATAAAACCAAAGAACCAAAAAAAAAGATATATATATATATATATATATATATATATATATATATATATATATAGAGAGAGAGAGAGAGAGAGAGAGAGAGAGAGAGAGAGAGAGAGAGAGAGAGAGAGAGTAAGGCCAACAATCCTTCTTGGATAGCTAACAAAAAAGAATAAGCTATTATTCAATAAAACCAAACAACCACAATGTGCATTGAACCACCAAGTAATGAGAAGTGAGCTGAAACAGATGAAAAGATCAACAAAACACATTCCTCAAAGCATCACATCTGTACCATGAAGGGCAAGGGAGTGAAGATGAAGGAGCAAAGCCAATATCTCTAAAATAAAAACAACATCACGTAAGACTGCTTCAACCAAAATCAGCAAAGTAAATATAACACCCTAGGCAAATCCCATATCGGCAAAACACGGGAGAGATGCTGGGTTTATAAGTTGGCGGTTCGTAACCCCTAGTGACGCGTTTTAAAACCATGAGGGCTTCGGCCTAGAGCGGACAATATTACTAGTGGGCCGAGCCGTTACATTTGTGATATTAGAGCTGCTCCGCGTGCAACCTTGGGCGATGGTGGGGCAAACCTCAGCAAGGACGCTGAGTCCCATAAGGGGGGTGGATTGTAACACCCTAGGCAAATCCCACATCGGCAAAATACGGGAGAGATGCTAAGTTTATAAGTTGGCAGTTCGTAACCCCTAGTGACGCGTTTTAAAATCGTAAGGGCTTTGGCCCAGAGCGAACAATATCACCAGTGGGCCGGGCCATTACATTTGTGGTATCAGAGCCACTCCGCGTGCAACCTTGGGCAATGGTGGGGCAAACCTCAGCGAGGACGCTGAGTCCCATAAGGGGGGTGGATTGTAACACCCTAGGCAAATCCTACATCGGCAAAACACGGGAGATATGCTGGATTTATAAGTTGGTGGTTCGTAACCCCTAGTGACACGTTTTAAAAATCGTGAGGGCTTCGCCCCAGAGCGGACAATATCACTAGTAGGTCGGGCCATTACAGTAAACACTAATTATAGGAGTAGCATCCCAAAATCAATACTCTATATTTCAAATTATCGAACAGCCAATTTAAACACTGTAAAAACTAAATAAAACACGCTAAGAGAGGAAAATAAAACCCCATAATGGGGAGAATAAAATCTCAATATTAATGAATACAAATTTAAGAAGATAAACTTAAATATATTTTAAATAGATACAAATATGAAGGCTTACCCCAAATAAATTATACATTGTTTACAATAAACAACAATTATTAAAATATTACGAGTAATACTTCTAGATCGAGTAACTATGATTTCCATTTTACAATATTGGCGTTTTAGGAAATGTAATTATTAGAATTATAACTCAAAATCCTAGTAAGATTTGGAGAGAGTTTTTCCTAATTTGAGTGAAGAAAATATTTCTCAATAGGATAGAGGAATATTTCCTATATAGAGTAGAACTCTTATTTTAGTGTTATTTCCAAATTGAGTAGGACTCCTAATCAGATTAGGATTGAGAAAATTAATACTATAAATAGGAGAATGGTGGAAAAGGTTATTTGGCTTTCAGCTGATGGAGTGAGGCTGTCACCTATTGTAGAGAAGGGTTTTACCAATTATTGAGGATTTGGCTCTACCCATTGATAAGGGGCATTTGTTCGTTGCAGTGAAGAGAGGCTTCAGCCTAAGGTGGAGTAAGGGCATAGAATTCAAGAGGAAGGGATTCTTGTCCATTGGTGAGAGGGCACTTGCCCATATAGCTGAAGACACCCTTTGTGGTGTGGTGTTATAATAGTAAATATATTGAGTTATGTCTAGAGGAGACTGAGAGGGACTAACTAATATATTTACTATGAGCAGTTATATAGTATGGATTCTCTTGGGTGTAATTAGGTTTATGGGTAGTATAGTTTGAGCTTACAAGATGATTTATTATTTGAAAATAGTGAAAGAAGGCATGCCCATGGATGTAGCCCTATGTTGAGAGGGTGAATCACGTAAATATTGTTGTTTTATGTGTTTGCTTTGTTTCTTTTCAGTTTACATATTTTTGCGATGCACAACAAATTGGTATCAGAGCATGGGATGATCTTGGTGAGTTTGGTTGAAGATGAAGCTGCTACGACATGTGAAAAGTCACATATACAACAATGGTAATGGTGGAGAGTTAAATTTAAGGTAGAGCTATTGATGCAAAATCAAGAAAGTTGATGACGCGAAGATTTTTTAAACAAATAAGCAAGTTACACTCAATATGAAGATTAGAGAGATTGATGATTTGAAGGGTTCAAGTTCAAGCATGGAGATGTGATAATTGAAGGCACCCAAGAATTTCAAGCATGGAGATGTAATGATTGAAGGCACTCAAGAATTCAAAGTATGCAATGATTGATGAATTTTGAGTCAAGGTGGAGATTGTTAGAATTATAACTCAAAATCCTAATAATATTTAGAGAGAGTTTTTCCTAATTTGAGTGAGAAAAATATTTTTCATTAGGATAGAGAAATATTTTCTATATAGAGTAGAACTCTTATTTTAATGTTATTTTCAAATTGAGTAGAACTCCTACTCAGATTAGGATTGAGAGAATTAACACTATAAATAGGAGAATGGTGAAAAAAGTTATTTGGCTTTCAGCTCATAGAGTGAGGCTGTCACCCATTGTGGGGAGGGGCTTTACCAATTACTGAGGATTTGGCTCTGCCCATTGATGAGGGACACTTGCCTGTTGCAGTGAAGAGAGGTTTCGGCCTAAGGTGGAGTAAGGACATAGAATTCAAGAGGAATGGATTATTGTCCATTGGTGAGAGGGCTCTTGCCCATATAGTTGAAGGCACCCGTTGTAGTGTAGTGTTGTAATAGTAAATATATTAAGTTATGTCTAGAGGAGACTCAGAGAAATAACTAATATATTTACTATGAGCAGTTATATAGTATAAGTTCTCTTGGGTGTAATTAGGTTTATGGGTAATATAGTTTGAGCTTGTAAGATAATTTATTATTTGAAAATAGTGAAAGATAATATGCCCGTGTATGTAGCCCTATGTTGAGAGGGTAAATCACATAAATATTGTTATTTTAAGTGTTTATTTTGTTTCTTTGCAGTTTATATATTTTTGTGATGCACAACAAATATGATACCACTTGTTGTGAAAATATCACACCCATACGAAATAAAGAACATGAAATTTAACGTAGTTCGGCGTAAACCTACTTCACCTGTAATGGCTCGGCCCACTAGTGATATTGTCCGCTCTGGGCCGAAGCCCTCACGGTTTTAAAATGCGTCACTAGGGGTTACGAACCGCCAACTTATAAACCCAGCATCTCTCCCGTGTTTTGCCTATGTGGAATTTGCCTAGGGTGTTACACCACCAATAAATCTACTATTAAGAAAAAATAATTACAATTACTAAATATTTTTATTACTCTCAAAATCACTTAATCAAAACTCATAAAATTCAATAATAATATATTGAGTGACACCATTGAAATTGACAGTAATTTTATTTATATAACTGTACTCGAAATTCTTGATATATTGAACTTGAGCCATTTTGTTAATAGCGCTCAGTCGCTCTCCCAAACTAATAATAGCCGAATAGGATGGATCCAACATCATCGTTAGTTGCTCCTCTCGAAAATCTGTACAAAATAAATAGAAAGTCATTAATTTTTTGAATAATTTTTTAAATTTAATAATAAATTAAAAAAAAATAAAATTGAATTGTTCCAAATTATTATATTTTTCTATATATAAAAAATTGATATATTTTAAGCTTTATGATAAAAAAAATCCTAAATATTTTTGTAAAACTATAATTTAATTCAATAATTTTTAATTTTGATAATTTAATTCCCAACAGTACAAAGACTTACTCACCCCTCCCATCATTTCAATTCCAGATCACTCGCTCATTCCCCAATAATAATAATAATAATAATAATTATTATTATTATTATTATTTAAACTATTTATTTATTATTATTTTCATTAAAATAATTTGAAAACAATTTTATTTATAATAAAAAGTAATTTTCTATTTTAATAGTTTTACAATCATTTTATCATTTTGGTTGCTTATTTTTAATGTCTTTATTTTTTTAAAAAAATTATTATTAAAAATAAATACTTTATTTTTTATTTTAACATGATATATCATAGACTCTTTTAATATTTTACCCCACAATTTTTTCTTTTAACTATTTGAATTGTTATAATAAGCACGCAAATCTAAGGCATACACATAAATCGTATAATCATACAGTATTAAAAAGAGAAGAAGAATAATACAAGATTTAACGTGGTTCAACCGTTAGGTTTACGTCCACGGGCAAGACAAGAGAAAAATGTTCTACTATGATGAAAAGAGCAAGATACAATCAATCAGAACTCTCAAACCCTAATCCCAGTGTTTTTTTCAAATATCTCACAACTCTCCCATAAAGGGTAAAATATTATAATATTTATACTGGTTTATACCGCGGGGGCGTTGCCCCCGCACCCTCAAAAAGATCAATCGTGGCCTTTAGGACTGGGCCTATCGACTCATGCCCTCCATTACCACCACAGATCTCACTTTTTATCTCAATCAGGTTGCAGTGCGAAAACTTTCGGGTTGGGTCACAGTTCGAGTCCATGAAAAAATATATATCCAAATTTCAAGCCACAAAAATAACAATTCTTTCCCTTTGCTTGAATTCCCTTTATCATAAAAAAAAATAACCATAAAAAATACTCTATCTTGCCATATGCCCTTGCAAGGGCATTACTGAGTACTACAAACACCAACCAAGTCTAAGCAATGCCTAAACTTGCTGACTGGGACTTCCTTGGTCATCATATTTGCTGGATTATCATGTGTAAAAACTTTCTGCACAACTACAGTCCCCTAAGATACAATGTCCCGAATGAAGTGATATCTGACATTAATGTGCTTAGTTCGCTCATGGTACATCTGATTCTTTGTGAGATGTATTGCACTCTGGCTATCACAAAACATTGTTGCCTTGTTCTGTATCAACCCAAGATCACCCACCAAACCTTGTAACCATAAAACTTCATTTACTGCCTCTGCTAAGGCTATATATTCAGCCTCTGTGGTAGACAAAACAACTGTAGCTTGCAATGTTGCCTTCCAACAGATAGCACTTCTAGAAAGAGTAAACAAATAACCTGTTAAAGATCTCCTCTTGTCTAAGTCCCCTGCAAAATCTGAATCCACATAGCCAACAACTGAATCACTCATCTTGGCCCTATCAAATGTCAGACCAACATCTGTAGTACCCTTCAAATACCTCAAAATCCATTTCACTGCCTGCTAATGCTCTTTCCCAGGACACGCCATGTATCTACTCACAACATTAACTACATGTGAAATGTCAGGTCGGGTGCATACCATAGCATACATGATGTTACCAACAGCACTCAAATAGGGAACACTAGACATGTGTTCCATCTCCTCATCTATTTTGGGTGACATGTCTGCAGATAACTTGAAATGGGCAGCAAACGGAACAGTCACAGGCTTAGCATTATTCATGTTGAAACGCTTAAGCACTTTCTCAACATAGGCCTGTTGAGACAAGAAAAGCTTGCCACACTTCTATCCCTGGTAATTTCCATTCCCAATATCTTTTTTGTAGCACCCAAATCTTTCATCTCAAACTCAACACTCAATTGTTTTTTCAGAATGTTAATTTGTGATATGCTTTTAGCAGCAATAAGCATGTCATCTACATACAACAGCAAATAAACAAAAGAATCATCTGAAGCCTTCTTATGATACACACAACTATCATATGAACTACGATTAAAGCTATTATGAATCATGAATGTATCAAATCTTTTGTACCACTGCCTAGGAGACTGTTTCAGACCATATAAAGATTTCTTAAGTAAGAAAACACAGTTTTCCATACCTGGAATGACAAATCCCTTAGGCTGACTCATATAAATTTGCTCCTCTAACTCACCATGCAAAAATGTTATTTTCACATCTAGTTGCTTAGGCTCTAGATCATGAAGAGCAACCATAGCAAGTAAAACTCTGATAGAACTGTGCTTCACAACCGGAGAAAACACTTCATTAAAGTCAATCCCCTCCCTCTGACTAAAGCATTTTACTACCAACCGTGCCTTATATCGAGGTGCTTCAACCCCTGGAGTGTGTTCCTTTTTCTTGAACACCCATTTGCAACCTATCACTTTTTATCCCTTAAGCAATGTTTCAAGCTCCCAAGTTTGATTCTTGTGAAGAGATTCAATTTCTTCACCCATAGCAACGACCCACTGATCTGCATCTGAATAAGAAATAGCTTCTTTATAATTGTTGGGTTCATGTACATTAACTGTCTTAGCAACTGACAATGCAAATGCAACTAGATCTGCATATGCATATCTCTGCGGTGGTCTAATCTGTCTTCTCTCTCTACTAGTTGCAATGCTATATGGTTTCTGTTGCTGTTGCTGTTGCTCAGGTGCGTCCTCTTGTTGATCAGGATCTTGCACCTCATCCTCTGAATCACTGGACTGAACTGCTGAAGTATCAATATCAAGCTCCACCTATTCTCTGACACCGTGACCTGATTCTACTATTGACTTTTCCCTCTGACTATCCAATGAAGCAGACTCATTAAATGTTACATCAATGCTGATAATTAATCCTGGAGACTTTGGATCTTTGAACCACAACCTGTAGCCTTTCACTCCAGATGCATACCCTAGAAATATGCATTTTCTTACCCTCGGCTCAAGCTTACCATCTCTCACATGAGCATAAGCAGGGCAACCAAATACTCTCAGCTGAGAGTAATTAGCAGGTGAACTGGACCAGATCTCAAAAGGAGTTTTGCACTCAATAGCTATAGATGGAGATCTATTAACCATGAAACAGGCTGTATTAATTGTTTCAGCCCAGAAATCCTTTCCCAATCCTAAATGTGAGAGCATGCTTTGTGCTTTATCACAAAACGTTCTGTTCATGAGTTCTGTAATACCATTCTATTGTGGTGTCCTTGTACAAGTGCGATGTCTCACTATACCTTCATTGTTGCATAATGCATTGAACTCACGATTGTAAAATTCTAATCCGTTATCAGTTCTAAGACACTTGACCTTCTTTTCTGTCTGCTTCTCAATCATCGTCTTCCACTTTACAAAGGTTGAAAATGCCTCATCTTTTGTTTTTAGAAAATACACCCACACCATCTGAGAGTAATCATCAATCAAAGTCATGAAGTACCTCGCACCGCTCTTGGAAGGGATTCTGTTAGGATCCCATAGATCTGAGTGGATATAATCCACTGTTCCTTTGGTCTTGCGCACTGCCTTTTTGTCGAACTTCACCCTGGTCTGTTTGCCAAACACACAATGTTCACAAAAGTCCATAGATTCTGTTTTCTGCTCGTCCAATAAATCTCGCTTGGTTAACACAAATAATCCTCTTTCACTCATATGACCAAGACATATATGACATAATTGAGTCTGATTTTGATTATTGCCTTCGGATGCTACTGCAGCTTCCCCTAAAACTGTACTGCCCTGAAGAAAATACAATCCTAAAACCAAACTGCTCTTCATGAGCACCATAGAGCCCTTGCACACTTTGAGAACTCCATTTTCTACATGGTATCTAAATCTAAGAGAGTCAAGTGTCCAAAGAGAAATCAGGTTCTTCTTTAGTCCTGGAACATGCCAACAATCTATAGTTCTGACAACGCCATCAAACATCCTCAATATGATGTTACCAATTCCTTCAATAGATAATGCACGATCATTGCCTAGAAACATCTTGCCACTCATCTGTTTATAAGTGACAAACCAGTTTCTGTGTGGACACGTGTTATAAGTAGCACCAGTATCAAGAATTCAGGAATTTTGTCCATGATCTGAACTCACGGATAAGATTTCTCTAGCACTGTCATCACCATCATAATCAATAAAACTATCAACCACATTCGCAAAACTTTCTGGTTGCTTTCCCTTTTTATTTTTTAAACTTGGGACAGTTTCTCCTGTAGTGACTTTGCTCTCCACACTCAAATCAATTGGCATTTTTCATTCTTGACTTAGATCTGGCCTTAGATTTCTTCCCACTGAAAGAACCCTCCCTTGAATGTGTTCTTCCCTTGCTCATTAAACCTTCCCCCTCAAATCTTTCTCTATTATCTAGAAATTTCTTTTTCAACTCCTTCGATTTTAGAGAATTACTAACATCATCTAGTGAAATACTGTCTTTCCCATGCAATAGAGTATCAACAAAAGTTTCATAGGAGGGTGGCAAAGAACATAACACAATAAGGGCCTGATACTCACTATCAATCTCAATATCAATATTCTTCAGATCCATAATGATTGAATTGAATTCATCTAGATGTTCTTTAATGGGCGTACCTTCGCTCATTCTCAGATTGTAAAGTCTTTTCTTCATATACAGGTGGTTGGACAGCGATTTGACAGAGTATAACTCCTCTAATTTCTTCCATGCCGCATATGCTGAGCTTTCACCAGCAATCTCGCATAGGACATTATCAGTTACGCTCATGAAAATAGCACTCAAGGCTCTCTCTTTTAGATCATCCTTCTCCACCTCTTTCATACCTTCTGGAAAGTTATTCTTGTGCCCTCCACAACTACCACAGATCTCACTTTTTATCCCAATTGGGTCGCAGCGTGAAAACTTTTGGGTTGAGTCACAATTCGGGTCAATGAAAAAAATATATCCAAAATTCAAGCCACAAAAATAACATGAATATTCTAAACTAGAAGAAATGCTTAAGTGCCTTTAAACTTTTATTAAAGTATTTTATTCTTTTAATTAATTTTTAAATTTTAATTCATTTATTTTTAATCTTAAATCACTTTAAGTGTTCATGTATGAATTCAAGTCTTTTTACTATTTTTTTAATCATTGTTATTTTAGTTGTTTTAAATTTAACTATTTAATTTTTAAATTTATATTCAATTATTATTATTATTTCATTAAATCAATTTTAAGATTTCTTTACTTTTTTGATAAAATGAATTTTTCTCTATACACCAACATTATATTAATAAAATATAGAACTTTCATCTCATTATAAGGGAAGTATAATAGACAACAAGAAATTGTTGATCTATTTTGTAATATTAATTCCCTTTTTTTTAAACATTATTTTAAAATAATCAGATTTTATTTGGCATTATTATTTTTATTATAAAATTATAATTATTATTACTGTTATCTAAAAAATATTAAAAAAATAATATTTATATATATTT
Organism: Hevea brasiliensis; assembly: GCF_030052815.1. Lineage (NCBI taxonomy): Eukaryota > Viridiplantae > Streptophyta > Magnoliopsida > Malpighiales > Euphorbiaceae > Hevea > Hevea brasiliensis. Next base: position 23,398,734 of record NC_079493.1, on the reverse strand, counting down.
TTTTCATAATATCTATTTGTAGTTTTTAGTATATTTGGTTTTCAAATAATTGATAATTAAATTTTTTTATAAGTTAAATTTTATTAACAGATCTAGGAAAAACTTAGCACAGATGATGCCACCCAAGACGATAGGCTATTCTGTGTGTACCCATTCTAAGCTCTATTAAATATTTTTATTATCAAAATATATTTTATTTAATGTATTACTTTGCTATGAAATTCTTATGTAATTATAATATGATTAATTTATTTTGCAATAATTAAAAGATTTTAAAGTAATGTACACATACATTATTTTTATATAACTCAGCTCTATTAAATATTTTTATTATCAAATTATAGTTTATTTAATGTATTATAATAAATAAATAAATAAATAAATAGTAAATATTATATTATTAATGTAAGTTGATTTTAAACTAAACTATATACACCTAACAATGATTAAAATTTTATTCAATTGAAATGATTAAATGATTTTAACAATATCAATATATTATAATTTTATTCATAACATGTAAATATAATATTTTCTATTATTCTGATTCATAATCCAAAACAAGAAAAATAAAATATGATACCTAATAAAGATCAATTTATAGGGCAAGCTATAGCAATTCTATGTCAAATAATATAACCTTTTGGGAAAAAATTGTTAATTAACTAATAAAGTGAAATGCAATAAGGTTAAAAGAATAACTTAGAACAATAGACAAAAATAATGAGAGAGAACTAAAATCTTTATTATTTCTCTTTTTTTTTTTTCTAGTATGTAAAGCATTAATCATAATACAATAATTATTAAATATTACAATTAATGCTTCTAGAGTAAATATTATATCCATATTATAATATTGATAATTTTGGTACTGTAATGCAAAGAATCTCACCAGGAACATGTACACTTAATAATAATGGGCCTCTGAGTCTTCTGTCCATGTCGATCTTGGTTGAAAATTTATAAACTTTTTTGATGGTTTCTGTAGAGGGAGCATTCTTTAGCTTTTTGTTGCTGAGCAGAACATCCAATAACATATCGTCAGGCATGAACCTCAAGTGAAATTGCAAATCTAAATCAAGAGAGCGATAAAAGAGTTGGCCCCAATCCATTTCTCCGTAGCAAATATTACATTGATACATGCTTGCAGACTCATCGTGACTCAAAGCATTGAATGTGAGGATTAAATGATGTTCACTATTTTTCATCTTGATGGTGCTTGGTAAACGCAATTCACATGAACATCACAGTTGCAGTCATAGCATTTGTAGCTAACAAAGCTGCCAAGTTTATCACAAATGTAACATTTATACTGATAATTATACTTGAGTGGCATGATAATGAAATTTAGGAAATGTGGGTGTTGTTTATGATCAAGAATTGTTGGTAAGTATCCATGGATGAGGTGTGTTTGGAGGAGGCAATACAACAATCGTATAAGAATTCCTCACAATTACCACATTTATGTGTCTGTTGGAAGCAATATTGCTGAGGGTTTACTGTTGTCAAGAAAGGAGGGCAATTCTTTAAATTTGGGGCGGACTCTGCACAGGAGTTGTGAAGCATGAATTCATCACACACGACACATTGATAGGAAGGGCCAGAAAGGAGCTTTGAGCAACCGTTGCAGACAAGTTCATTTTTTCTTGGTTTCTCGGAAAAGTTCCATGCCTGCAAGTGATAATTTTTTGGTTGTCAAACTTTGTTTTTGTTTTCATCATAGCTCTTGATTCCTTTCACAACATCATCTCTTTCCTTGTCTGAAAGCAAAATTGACATATTAGAGACGACTTTCTTCACATCAAATGACTCTATGTCAATTCGAAGCTTGAGAATTCTTCCAACTTGATATTCATTGTTCTCGTTATACTTGGTTGCACATTCCATGATGACAATACGAGCTTTCTCAGAATTTGCTAATTGTAACAGATTGTGTCGATACCATATTTTGGCCGACCTCCAAAAATCAATAGACTTTGAAATCGAGCCCCAGCACCAAGTCTCCATTCATTTCCGATCCCTCTTTGTCAGTAAATCACATTTCCTATCTCTCTTCAAGGAAATCGAACCAATACTAAGTCTCCATATAGTTTGAATCCTTACCGATCTCTCAAACCAATTATCAAGTATCCTGGTCAGTCAATCACATTTCAGACCTCTTGTCAAATGAAATCGAACCAACTTTAGGTCTTCATGCCATCCAGTCTTTATTTCCGATCTCCCTTTCATAAATATTGTAGATAGTTGCTTAATAAAGTTAAGGTTTTAATCCAGATTAATGGTGCTTCCGATCTTAAGTGTTCAAATCAGGTTTCCAATTTTAATAATCTTAAGTTCCGTTCAGTGTTTGTTTAAGCCAATCTCATGTTTACAAGGTTTTACCAATCTCTCATACATAGATTAATAATTGCTTTCAAGTTGTTCTAATATGTTCAGACAATCAGGCATTTATGCAACCTAGATACTTTCCGATCTCATCAAGTCATTGGACAAAAGAAAGAACTTCATTTCAAAGTAAGAATATATACAAGTCATTCGGCTGGAGGATCACCCCCAGCCTGTTCTACATTTTGCTTGCCCTCTTTATCACCCTCAGCCTCCTCCTCGCTATCCTCTTCGTCTTGGGGAACCAAATCCACCATCCAGGAAAAGTCCTCCTCGGGATAACGCTTCTTGAGCTCGGCCAAAAGATCCCCATGGGCATTCACATAAGCACCGGCCTCCCTCGTCACTGCCTCTTCTTCTTTTGCTCTGAGCTCTTCAGTGAGGCGTGCGACATCAGTGGCTCGGAGCGCCCGAGTTTCTTCAAGAACATGAGCCTGCTCGGCCAATTTATCCTTGTAGAACTTCATCCGCCCCTCAATTTCAGCTATGTAGTTTTGGGCGGATGAAAGTTGGGCTCGGGCTGAAGCCACCTCCTGGCCAACCTTTTGGATCTCCTGCTTCAAATGGTGAGCCTTTTCCCGGATGATGTGTTGGTTCACCAAGCTCTCCACGCTCAGGCTCATCGTCCGGGTCAGGATATCATCGAGACTATTCGGGGTCAGCCTATCCCGATCCTCCTGAAGGCAGATGGAGGCCCCCAAAACCTTAGCCAAGCCCGGATTCTCTCGAACAGTGCGGTTCTTCTCCAGGGAGTGGATCAGGACTTGAGCGCCGCAGGAAAGGGTCCTCACAGGAGGTTGGGAAGGACCCCCTTCCGCACTCGAAGCAACTGGTGGAGGTGGTGGCGGCTCTTCATGTCGAGGAGGAGACCGAACCACTTCTATTTCAAGAACCAGCTGTCCTGAGGGCCGGGACAAGCCTCCTTGCATCTCCACTGAATCATGCCTGGACGTTTGAGAGGCCTCGGCGCGCTTCATCTCCCGCACCTTTCTAGAGACCTCTCTCTTCCGCTTTCGGCTCTCCTTAGAAGCCTCGCCGCTTGCTATACCTGCACAAAAGAAAAGTCAGTGAGTTCGCTAAGGCCCAGAGATCAAAGATATAGAAAGTACCGAGGCCGATGACAGAGAGCTGAAGCCCGCGTTCTTCGCCGGTAATCAGGTGCATTGTCCAATGATGCAGTTCGGCCGTCACCGCGTCTAAACAGGAGAACTTCTAAGTGGCCGCCTGATCTTTCAGCTCCATCACCATTATGCCCTCTTCCCTATTCAGAGTGATGCGCTTCGGAAGTGAGGGGCCCAGATGCAGCCAGCTACGTGGGAAACCCTCAAAACCGTTCGGAATCTTACTCCTCAGAATAAAGAAGCAATTCTTCCAATTCTTCAAGGAGGAGGGCAGGTTGGTAAAGAGCCCACAATGCGGTTTCGCATGAAAGAACCAATACTCATCGTCTTTTCGACGAGTTAGCCTATGTAGCTCGGCGAACACCTTCACTGTAGGGCTGAGTCCCTTAGCTCGGCAGAGGCCTCTGAAGGCTACCAGGATCCGCCATGAGTTCGGGTGTACTTGGGCTATGCATACTTGGCGGAATTTCAGAACTTCCTTGAAGAAGTCTTCAAGAGGGAACCACAGCCTGACCTTTAATTGCTCTTCGTATACCATGATCATATCATTTTCTTTGAAGAAGTGATCGACTCGGAGATCGCCATGACACTTGATAAGTTCGTATGAATCGGTTCGAAGGTTATATTCTTGGCTGAACGACTGCAGATCTGTTTTTTGAAGGATTGACGGCAGCTCGTCCACGGGAAGGTTTTCTCTCCCTGAAGAATGCGTTTGCCTCGAGGGTGCCACTTGACCCCGGGCTGAAACGGAGGTTGTAGGAGGTCCAGATCGCCCGCTCGGTCCTACCACTTCGACTTCATCTGACGACCACGAGACATGAATCGAAGGGGGGCTCGCCGCTCTCTGACCCTCGGCGCCGCTCATTTTCAAAGAAAAGAGAAAATTTAAACTAAAAGAAAGATCAAAACCCTTACCGGAGTGTGATCGGGGTCGGAAGAACTTGAAAAATGAGAGAATTTTGGAATCGCTCGCGAGATGCTGAAAATGACATAAGGGAGCAACTGGCTGACCCATCCCCTATTTATACCCGTCTGAGCATTTAATGCTCATGGTGTCCCAAGCGGTGCATCGGTTAGCGGGATTCGTCAGCTTTTCTGACACGTCACATGAAATTTCCAGAAGCTCCATAATTAAATAAGGGAAGATCGGCTAGTTAAAGATCGGCAGATTAAGGTAGATATTTAGAATTACAGATCGGCTAAGGGCTATTCAGTTAGGAATCGGATCGGATAAACACATTAGAGATCAAAAAATAACTAATGCAATAATAATAAAATGATAATTGTCAAAATAAAATTTCATTTTTAAAAGGTCAGATTACATCATTTTGGCGATCTCAAGAGATCGAATTACATTTCCAAAAGGTCAGATTACATCATTTCGGCGATCTCAAGAGATCGGATTACATTAAAGGTCAGATTACATTATAGGGGCGATCTTTAGAGATCGGCGGAACATCCTATCTAATAAAGACCTATGTCAAAGCCTAGTCTCGTGGCTGAATCAAAAGATGTGTCCGATCGAAAAGCTAGCCATAGACAGCGGATAGATGTACAGCTCAGATGGGGTGACTATGACTCTCATGAGGATGAAGAGTCATCTCCACTGTCATCGACCAGAATCGAGCTGCAGTCGGGACGCCCGATGTGGTGAGGAGCCAAATGAACTTCAAAGGGTAGTCACCGATGTTAAGAGGAATATTAGCAGTCTTCTCGCCCGAAATCAGTTCGCCAATTATATTGGTCGAACGACTCGAGATCGACACGATCGATGTCCTCAATCCAGGCCGGTAAATTAGTCCGATCTCTTACTGTCATCAGATGGGGTTATCATGGTTCTCCGATCGTCGGGATCAAAAATTTTTAGTCCAGGAATAAAAAGAATAGTCAGAAAAAGATCAAAAGCAGTCACCATGGCCACAATGTTGCCGGAGAAATTAGAGCAGCAGAAGAGAGAAATGGGAGGAGGAGAAATGAAATATGGAAGAAATGTTTCGATGGGGCATATATATATATAGGGGGGGTCCGAGCATTTATTACTAGCAGAAATCGAAGCGGATGCCTCAGTAACCGAAGGAATAAATGCTTTGACTGAATCAGCCCGGGTAGAGGAGAAGATTCTGGAATGGGAGAGATCGGGAGAGGGGCCCGGCATGAGAGATCGGAAGAGGATCGAAGGGGATGGGAGATCAGATAGCGAAGAGAAAATAAGAAAACCTCCAATAACTGTCGTCATAATCAGAGCCGAGGTAGTTAAAGCGTCGCAGACGAGATCAAATCTTCACCGCACGCCTCATTTGCAGAATTGCCCACATTGCTGACAGGTGCCAGAGTATGTCATGACAGTCCTGTACATCCCGATCCCCACCGTTGATCCTACTTGTAAGGACGAGCCCAGAGCCCTTGGATTAAAGAGAAGACGGCAAGATTGGCGCCTTTTATTCCCGACCCTTAGATCTCCCTTGATAAGAGGATTTTGAACCGTTAGATTAGAAAAGAGAAAAGACAAATATTCTGAATAAAGTCTCAGCCATTCATTTTGATTCTCTTCAATTCTCAAGCATCAGATCATGTCCTTTAAAATCCAAACCTTCCATCTCCCTCAAGGAAAATCCTGACCCTTCACTGGGAGCACCCATTCCCTATAAATACCTGCATGAAAACCGTAGAGACGGAGAACGACAAAAAGGGTGGTGATTATAGTGGAAAGGCTCTGAAAATTGATTCAGTATGGCGACTCTGCTATTTTTAAGCTTTCAAAAATAGAAAAAACTTCAGAAACCAGTTTTCTAAAGTATTTTCTTTGAAGGGGTATTGAATACTGAAATTCTTTATTTTCAGTTCGTTCACTACTCTGCGATACCCTCTCTTAGTTTCAGTTCTGTCTTCATTATCTTTATTTCCACTTTCATTTTCCAAGCTCAACCTCATTCACATCCAGTTGTTGTCATTTCGGTTTGACTGCATTTTAACTTGGCACTCTTCATTTCAAGGCGAACATTAGTCCCCAGGCTATCAGCGCGCAGTTCTACTATATTTTGTGACTCTATAGTTAGTTCAATAGATTCAACTCCCTACAGGTGAGCGCCTGAACCGTTGCTTTGTCAAGCTTTATCATTTTCCTTTGTTTTCATGCTCGTAATTTTCATCAAGTTTATGTCGTGCTAAAAAGTTCCACGAGGGTAGTTATCCTCTTGAGTTTACCTTTTTGTTCATCAGTCTACGTCATTTATTTTTAGCCTTTTATTAACTTCAAATATAGGTGTTTTGGTCACGAGTAATGTATATGTAGTTTGATAAAATGTTGGTAGCTGTATCTTAACACAAGAGCTTCTTTAAGATAATAAAAGTTTGGATAATAAATCTGAGAAAAATTATGAAGTCCAACTATTAGGCTTGCTCAGAAGATGACTGGTATGGTGAGGGTCGGATTGAAACCGAATCTCAGACTAGCAAAACAAAAGAGATCGAATATTGCCTTCCGAAAGGTACGCGTAAGGCGATCACATAGGAGATCAGTAGAAATTCAGTCTGGTATCCCCTACCTAGTTATAAGGTACCAATGAGTTAAAAGAGGCCTTATTTGGGTTCTTAGCATCTTCGGATGCTAGAACCCTTAATCTAAGGACCTTGCGATATACGATCGTACTTAAATCCCAAGAGGTGGGGGGAGAGTTCCTACAAGATCCTTATCCAAACAAAAAACAAAATGGGAGATCGGAGGAGAGTTCTTATCCGAGATCCTTTATTAAAAACTCTAGAATTACATATTAAAAGAGATCGGAGGAGAGTTCTTATCCGATTCTCAATCAAAAATTTCAATAAACATTTAAAAGAGATCGGAGGAGAGTTTTTATCCGATTCTCAATCAAAATTATAAATAATAAAAGAGATCGGAGGAGAGTTCTTATCCGATTTCCAATCATAATTATAAATATTAAAAGAGATCGGAGGAGAGTTCTTATCCGGTCTTCATTCAAAATTTTTAATAATTATTTAAAGAGGTCGGAGGAGAGTTCTTATCCGATTTTCAACCAAAATTTTAATAAATGTGGAGATCAGAGGAGAGTCTTATCCGAGATCCCTTACCCAAACTTTAAACAGTTTACCCCTAGAGACCGGGGGAGATTTACACCCGGACTCTCTTGAATTCAAACAATACTATACACAAAGTAATCCCTTAAACCAAAAAACGCTGTACAACACTAACTCACTAAGGGTCATCTCCTGTACTTATGTATTTGGGATAACCCTAAACAGTGAAAAATTAAATATCCCTTCTTACCAAAAGGATTAACATCTTTATCCTAACTCCCCTAACTATCGATTTCAATTTATAAAGAGCATAATGTTAAATCTGTTTACCCTCAAAGAGGGACGAGGCGGGGTGCCTAACACCTTCCCCGCCCGTATACGGACCCCGAACCTAGGATCTCTGTTTTCGAAGTGGTTTCATTTTAATTTATTTTCATGGATGGTTTTCTTTAATTTCTCTCAAAATTAAAGTGGCGACTCCTCACCTTTTCCCACTTTGGTGAGTGTCCGTCCGGGCTACCACAAAATACCTTGCGACAGCTTAGCGACTCCACTGGGGACATTTACCTTTTATCACCTTAACCCCGGTTCAGAGGTCCAAAGGCAGATTTAATTTTATGCTCAGACAGTAGTTAGGTGGGCTAAATTTGCAAAATTCCATATGTTGATTATTGTTACTTTTGCTAACCAGTTTACTTGTCTTGATTATTTTATCCCCTACAGCACTCTTCGTCTAAAAAGGGAAAAGAAAAAAAATTCCCCCATACTAGGAAGAGGTAAAGGTGTCCCTTCACACACTGAACACTCACACAATGTCCTCACACACTCCAGCCCTATACCCGGGCTTTGTTACCCTTTTAAGAAATAGGAGGGAGTCATGTAGCGGTACCCGTGGGTTTTACCCCGTTAGTATCCGTGAAGGCTTCTGCTCAGATTGAAACTCGTTCTATTCACTGTGATACCCGTGGAACTCTCCCGTTAGTATCATAGGGATAGAATGGGGTTCTACTATTTGCAGTAGGGGCAATCTGGGAACCTGTGGCTTTTAGACAATTAGACCTTGAGCTAAACTATCACATTAGCTGGAAGCCATAGCAAACTACCTTGTAAGATAGAACTATCCAATCAGGTAGCACCCATCCGGTACCAGGACTCTCCCTGTTTTAGGATAAGAGGGGTACACTTGCTCTTACCCTATTTAATTTGTGTTCTTATTTTTGAGGGTAATCTTGGATCATACTGTTGGGAGGACCTACACACTTTCCTACTTTGATAAATGTGTAGGTGTCCCTTCGCTTACAGTATAATTCGAATTACCTAAATTTTTCCTGCTAATAAGTTTTCCCCACAGGCATCACCGAATTAAGGTCTGTAAAAGAATAAGCATCATTTTTGACATGGCATCCTCGAGTCAGTAGGCAGAAGAAGTTCTTAGACCCGAACAGAATGCTAAACCATGGTCCGAACCGCCTCATAGTTCAGTGCCCCCAAGAAGTGATGTCACCAAGGCCCATACTAGTTTGTTACCTCCATTGGACCTAAGCAAAGTTGACGTCAGAATGAACGGTCTCGAGGGTCTATCTAATAGTTGGAGGTCGTTTCTTGATCAGGTCAAGGTACGATTTGAGGGAAAATATGGGAGGATTGCGACCTTGATACGAGTCAAAGTCCAAGTCCCAGTATTAAAGGCCATGCTGTCGGTTTGGAATCCCAAGTATGGGGTGTTCTCCTTCAATGATATCGATACTACCCCCACTATGGAAGAATATCAGGCATTGCTAGAAATTCCTTACGCGGTGCAGAATCGGATCTACCTACACCTTGAACATAGGCAGACCTAGAAACAGTTCGCACATATGTTGGGAATTCCCCTGGAAGAAGCAAAGGCGAGAGAAACTGTCAAAGGAAACACGCATGGATGGTATTGGACCTACCTCAAGAAATGGTTGGATCGTTATATCCAGGATGAACAATGGGAGCAAGCTTCATTGGCACTTGCTTTGGGGATCTATGGCCTAATCTTGTTCCCTGGGCCTTCGGGTATTATAACCTGCATTGTAGTGAAAATGTTCTGGGCAGTAGAGAAACAGAAGGTCAACCCAATACCGGCAATTCTAGCAGAGACTTTATTGACTCTTACTTACTGCAGACAACAAGGCAGGGGATCCATCAAGTGCTGTTCTCAATTGTTGCACCTCTAGATTATCAGTCATATGTGTCCTGTAGAGACAAAGGGGTTAACTTGGTACCTTGACCAGCCCCTTATCGAGAAGATGACCAGATTATTAATCAGCCCAATGGATGAGCTGTAGTGGCAAGAACGGATTATGAGCTTCAACAGCCATGACTACTGTTGGAAGAAATTGTGGACGTCAGGCCAACCCATTTTGTTCAGCACAGGGGGTAATCATTTAGTATCCCTAATCGGAGTGACCGGATACACAAGTTAGATTCCAGCATTGGTAATGAGACAATTCGGCTCAACCCAGTCCGGAATCAATATTGAAGAATACCACCAAGGTCATTTCTATCATGAGCTCGATAATGAGGAAGAATTGAAAATAGCTCACAGATCCTGGGAAAATATCACTATGATAGAAAGGTCGCCTAAAGGTCCGAGTACCACGGACGATTACCTTAAATGGAGGGCTGGCAGGGAACAAGGACACCTAACTGCAGATCCGACCAAATTTGAAGGTAGCAACCCCCGTCGAGACATCCTTTTAGAAGAAGCTAGCACTTGTTTGGCCAACTCCCTACAAAAGGCGGATACCGAAAATCGGCAATTACAAGAACAAATAAGACAGTTGGAGGACCAACAGCGGATCCTCAGAAGAAAAGTAAGAAGGCTCAGAGAAGAGGCAATGACCGAAAAGACAGAATTTGAGAAGCAAGGAACACGGTGGGAAAAGGAAAAGATCTCTCTCCAAGCTACAATAAAAGAAGCAGAAGTACAGAGTAGCAAGCTCCAAGAGAAAGTAGAATACCAAGAAATACTCATGGAAGAGCATAAACGAGAGGGGAAAAAGAAGAAGCTTGAACTAAAGGAGTAGGCGCAGCTTATCAATGATATCCTGAGAGAATGTGCTAAAGAAAGGAAGGAGAAAGAAAGACAAGCTACTCTCTATCAAGAGTTAAAAGAAAATGTTAACCAGCTGGAGAGAATGATAGCGCAGGGGAAACAAGAACTCTTACCTGAATCCGAATATGCCCTGAAGACATTCAACCCCGCCAGACAAGAAGAGAGGCTTTATGAATATCTCATGAAATGTCATTACATTATAAAAAACCTCCCTGAGCCTAGGCCAATGTATAGAATGCCATGTATGGATTATTCGATCAATGGAACAACTTTGGGTCATTGTTTAGCAAAATTGTGAATGAATAGTATGACTCCCGTAGGAACCCCCTCGCTAGGGTTATGCGAAAAGTTGGGTGCGCCATATGAACAGGTATCTTAGAGGCGCATTCAACCCAGTCATTCACCGTCGGACTATCGAATGATGCCATGATAAAATTGATGCGATTATTCTTCTGCAGATTTCGCTTTTGGCTCTCAGATGCCACTGTATCCTTTGTCCAAACCAGGACCTTTAACTTTTTTACGAAATTCAAAATTCATTAAAGATCTTTTTTTACTCCCTACAGAAAATCAACATTGCTTCAAGCAAGGCAAGCCTGACCAGACACGCAATTAAACCAAGACGAGTGTACTTAACAAGATCACGAACAAGAAGGTTAATGGAGGATCAGGAGAAAGTCCAGAACCTACAAGGACAAGTGTCCAAATTAAAAGACCAGGTCTCAGAACTCATGAGACTAATGAGGGAGATGTCCCAAAATAAGCCTGCCTCAGAGCCCAATTTACCACTACCTCCCCCACCTCCTATAACGGTTGATTCTCATCATGCTTCAACCTCTTTTAACTTCCAGCCGCCTATCCCAGATCTGACAATCACTGTCAATCCAACTCCTCTGAATAATGACCCACCCTTCTCTTATTACCCTGCTGCCCCAAATGCCGAGCCACACCTTTCAATCCTGATACCCCCGGTTCATTCAGCCCCTCATTTCCCTACTGGGGGAATACCTCATGTAGTAGGAGGAGAAAATAAGACGAGAGAAAATGAGAAGCTGTCCACTCTAGAAGAGAGATTAAGGGCAATAGAGGGACTGAACATGTATAGTTCAGTTGACGTGGCATCACTGAGATTGGTGCCAGATGTGGTAGTGCCGCCTAAGTTCAAAGTCCTGGACTTTGACAAATACACTGGGAACTCAGACCCCCGCATTCACCTGGCCACCTATATTTCCAAGATGTCCCCCCTAACAGAAGATGATAGACTCTTGGTCCATTTCTTCCACGAAAGTCTCTCCGAGGCAGCCCTGAGATGGTGTATTCAGTTGGACAGGAGCAAATTGCGCTCCTGGAAAGATTTGGCCGATGCCTTCCTGAAACAATACAAGTTCAACTGCGACGTTGCCCCCACAAGGAGAGACCTCCAAAATCTGGTGCAGAAAGACAGAGAAAATTTCAAAGAATATGATCAGAGGTGGAGAGAAAAGGCGGCAGAGGTGTATCCTCCGGTTACTGATAATGAGCTTTGCTTCCTGTTCATTGAGACATTGAAGGCTCCTTATTTCAATCTAATGATTAGAAATACATCCAACAGCTTCTCAGACATCATCCAAGCCGGCGAGAGGATAGAAGCTAACTTAAGGTTGCGACGGCTGCAGGAGTTGACTGAGAATCCTACAAAGAAAACTGCTAGTTTTGGCAAAAAGAAAGAGGGTGATGTGCATTCCATCACCCGACAGAATAACCACTCCCCATTTCCTCCGAATAACTACCGGCCATATCCTCCCCCTCATGGCCCAACCATTGCAAACATTCCACCCCCTTTCCCGAATTATCCTCACCCACACCCACAGTATCCACCACCGACAACTTACAAAGACTGCCCCCTCAACCCATTCAACCCAGACCACCTCAAAATAACCCAAGACCACAAAGAAACCCTGATCCACCTCTTCCCCTCCCACTCAGCGAAATATACCGATACCTTATCGGTATAAATCAAATAGTGCCAATCCCCCTTGACCCAATTCAGCCACCATACCCCAGGTGGTATGATGCCAGTGCTCGGTGTGAGTATCATGGGGGGGGGGGGGGGGGGCGCAGGGGCACTCAACCGATAACTGCAGGGCACTCAGGGGGAGAGTGCACGCCCTAATCAGAAACGGATAGCTAAAAATCGAAGGGAATGGCTCCTTTCCCAATGTCAACTCAAACCCACTGCCCAATCATGGTATGGGCAATGGCGTAAATGTGATAGACTCAGATGAAAAAAGGTCGACCTTGGAGGTAGATCAATTGATTCCTCACTTCGAGGAAATTTTTACGATGGCAGTAAGGGAAGGTTATCTCCACCCTCAAGCACCAGGATTAGAAAGGGGCACAGGTTGTCCTTACCATGGAGGGGCAGCTGATCATGTGCTGCGAGGGTGTAAGGTATTCTGACAAAAAGTCCAAAACTTACTGTCCCTTAAGGTTCTAAGATGCCAAGTAAGGTCGAAGATGGAGGGCGGAGTAAATACAACCCGATTCGGCCAAAATGCCTCCACCTCTAATCCCAGAATGACCTTCTCTGCCCCAGTATCATCACCACCAGTAACAATCATCCGAACCCCACCCCAGCTCCCAGTCACAAACACTCGTGCTATGCCCTGGAACTATGATTTCCAAGTCTTCACCCAAGGAGCATCAAGCAGCACACCAGCTCCTAGCCTTGCCTCACCCTCAGCACCTCCTAAACCATGCTTCGCTCCTCATGAACACTTCAAGATGACTCACGCCGGACCCTCTGGTAATGCTACTCCCCAATCAAACCCCTAGCCCATCGCTACCACAAAATCCTCCCCACTCGATTAAGAGGTTGAATTTATAACCCGAAGTGGGAGATGTTACGGGAATAAAGAAAAGGAAAAGAATGGGAAAGTAAAACTGAGAGAGCCACGAGAGAATACAAAAGAGGAGGTTGAAGAAGTGGAGAGAAAAGAACCTATGGAATCAAAAGAAGAGGAGGAGCTTTTGCTTCAAATAATGAAGCAAAGTGAGTATGACGTCATTGAGCAGTTAAGGAAGACACCTGCTCGAATTTCACTGCTGTCACTTATTTTGAATTCGGAAGCGCATCGCCAAGCTTTGCAGAAGATCCTAGGTCAGGCCTTCGTTAAACCCAACATCACACCGGGGCAATTCGGGAAGATAGTGGGTCAGATACAGGCATCCAGTCTCGTCACTTTCTCAGAAGAAGAGATAAACCCTGCAGGCTTAACGCATACCAAGGCTCTGCATGTGACAGTAAAATGTAAAGGTTGCATAGTGGCCAAGGTCCTCATTGACAACGGATCTGCGCTCAACGTCTTGCCTAATGCCACCTTAGCTAGGCTACCAGTTTACCAATCAAACATACGTCAAAGTGCTATGGTGGTAAGAGCTTTTGACGGCACAAGGAGAGAAGTACTGGGAGACATTGACTTGCCACTCCAAATCGGCGCACGCACTTTCAACGTCACGTTCCAAGTGATGAACATTGAACCTGTATACACTATGTTGTTGGGGAGGCCTTGGATCCATTCAGCAAATGCTGTTCCTTCGACTTTGCACCAGAAGATCAAATACATTATGGACGGCAGAATCATCACTGTGAAAGGGGAGGAAGCCATGCTGGTCACCAAGCCGCAATCACTTCCTTATGTGGAAGCAGCTGAGGAGTCATTGGAAAGCTCTTTCCAGGCTCTTGAATTACAAGAAACCATCTCAAGAAATGAAGGGGCTACGGCTATGGTGACAAAGATAATGCTGAAGAGTGGTTATGAAAAGGGCAAGGGATTAGGCGCCACATTACATGGGATCGTTGAACCTATACCTGCCATCCAGAAGGTTGGCCGTTGTGGATTGGGTTATGAGGAAGACGCCCTCATGGATGGACGATTCCGAATGAGAAATATGCTTCGGGATCAGAGATTTGATTAGAGGATCGGGAAAATAAAGGTAGTCCCAAAAATCACAGAAGCCTTCACCAAGCCGGTCATTGAATCCAGTGAAAGCCAAAGAGTCACCCAACGGACCATCCGTTGATGTCATCCATCTCGATTCTTTGTATAAAGCCCTGATTTTGCCAATAGCTGAAGGGCAAGAACTGGACAACTGGACAGCAGAGGACATCCCTGTACTCAATCTCGAGTAAAGTACCTTTAGTTATCTACACTTGATCACTTTGTCCATGGTGACAAGTGTAATACTGTAAATGGACTCTTTTCTTATGATATAAATATTAATGAATTAATAGCGCATTTTACATTCAATTCTCTTTTCCTTTTCTTTTTGCCATTTTCATAATATATTCCACTTTCGTTTCTTCAGGACCTTTCATCAATTAACACCTAATAATCCAATAGACTCAGAAATTCCTCTGGTTAATTTTGAAATCCCCATAACTGCCATTACTTCAAGTGATTCTGAGGAGGAACTTGCAGAAGAAAGGGGTGAAAGAGATGAACCTTCCCTAGTGCTTTGTGGAGATGAAACACACACCATAAATCTAGGCACGGAAGAAATAAAAAGGGAAGTTAAAGTTGTGGGGGGGGGGTGGTGAATTGGAGGATAAGGTCATTTTGCTCAAAGAATTCCTGGACATATTTTCATGGAGCAATGACGATATGATTGGTTTAGACCCTCATATAGTGACACATAAAATTCCCCTAATTCCCGGGACAATCCCAGTAAAGCAGAAGCTAAGAAGAATGAACCCTGATACGCTACTCAAAGTCAGGGATGAAGTCAAAAAGCAGTATGATGCTGGATTTCTGGAAGTAGTCAAATATCCTTAATGGATAGCTAACGTTGTCCCGATAATGAAGAAGGACGGGAGATTCAGGGTGTGCGTTGATTACAGGGATCTTAATAAATCCAGCTTAAAAGATGATTTCCCTCTCCCACACATAGACGTGTTAGTAGACAATGCTGCAAGATTGGGCAGATGTTCTTGTATCGACGGGGCATCCGGGTACAATCAAATCCCCATGGATGAACAAGATAAGGAGAAAACTGCTTTTATCACTCAGTGGGGGGTATTTTGTTATCGGGTCATGCCATTTGGCTTAAAGAATGCTGGCGTTACCTACCAACGCGCTATGGTCACATTATTTCACGATATGATGCACAAGGAAGTGGAGGTGTACGTGGATGATATGATCATCAAATCCAGGGAAGGAGAAAGCCATGTGCAGGTGCTGAGAAAAGTATTCGAGAGACTTAGGAAGTACAAACTGAAGTTGAACCCTACCAAATGTGTGTTCGGAGCTAGATCTGGGAAGTTGTTGGGATTCATAGTAAGTGAGAAGGGAATAGAAATAGATCCAGACAAAGTTTGAGCTATTCAGGAGATGCCATCCCCAAAAACAGAAAGGGAGGTATGCAGTTTCCTGGGAAAATTGAACTACATCTCAAGATTTATCTCCAACCTCACTGCGAAGGCTGAGCCTCTCTTTAGGCTACTCCGAAAGAATAACACCTCTCAATGGGATTCAGTTTGTCAAGAGGCTTTCGAGAAAATTAAGCAGTATCTGTCAAACCTGCCGATATTGGTTCCTCCGGTGACAGGAAGACCGCTAATTTTGTATATAGTAGTCCAATAAAGCTCAATGGAATGTGTTTTGGGACAGCATGATGATACCGGTCGAAAGGAGAGGGCTATTTATTACCTGAGCAAGAAGTTCAACGATTGCGAGTCAAGGTACTCTTTCCTAGAAAAGACTTGTTGCGCATTAGCTTGGACGGCGAATCGACTTAAACATTACATGTTAAATCATAAGACATGGCTCATCTCTAGGATTAAGTATGTATTCGAAAGCCCATTCGTGCCAGGGAGGATAGCCAAATGGCAGGTCATGCTTTCTCAATATGACATTGTCTATATGACTCGGAAGGCAGTAAAGGGTAGCGTAATCGCTGATCTCCTAGCAGAGAACCCTATCCAAGATTATGAAGCCTTGGATTTTGAGTTCCCTGATGAGCATGTTAATGAAGTCGACGGCGAGGAAAAAAGGGCCAACTGATGTATGGGAAATGTATTTTGACGGAGCTGTCAATTTGTCCGGTAATGGAATTGGAGCAGTGCTAGTATCCCCTGACAGGAGACACTTCCCGATAGCTATCAAATTAAGGTTTGACTGCACCAACAACATCGCAGAATACGAAGCCTGTGTGATGGGTCTACAGGCTACTGTTGAGATGAAAGTCAGAAAGTTGGAGGTGTATGGTGATTTGGCCTTGATCATTTATCAAGTCAAGGGAGAATGGCAAACTAAGGACCCGAAGTTAATCCCATATCAGAAGTACTTGCTGGAGTTAATTAAGAAATTTGAAGAAATCTCTTTCACTCACTTCAGTCGAGACAAGAATCAATTTGCAGATGCCTTAGCTACCCTGGCTGTCATGGCTCAAATGGAAGAAGGGCAGTCGACTCAAGTATTGCGAATCAAAGCAAGAAGTGAGCCGGCATACTGCTTCATGATCGAGGAAGAAATTGATGGTAAACCCTGGTATCATGACATCCAGGTCTACATCAAAACCAGAGAATTCCCTCCAGGGGCAAGCAGAAACGAAAGAAGAATAATCCGGAGATTAGCTTTGAGATACTTCCCCAGTGGAGAAATTCTCTACAAAAGGAGCTCCAACGGTGAATTGTTGAGATGCATAGATGCGAAGGAAGCAAAGAGGATCCTTTTCGAGACTCATGAGGGAAATAGTGCAACCCATGCTAATGGGCATATGATGGCTAAGCAAATCATGAGACGGGGATATTTTTGGACTACTATGGAAAAGGATTGCAACGAGTACTTTCAGAAGTGTCACAAATGTCAGATCTACGCTGATCCGATAAATGTTCCCCCTCACCAATTGTTCAACCTCGTCTCACCATGGCCTTTCGCAATGTGGGGCATCGATGTGATTGGTCCCATCAACCCTAAGGCATCCAATGGGCATAGATTTATCTTGGTAGCTATCGACTATTTTTCTAAATGGGTCGAAGCGACATCATATGCTCACATCACGCAGAACACATTCCTCAAATTCCTCAGAAATAATGTCATCTGCTGACATGGTCTCCCCAGCGAGATCGTCACTGACAATGCCAAGATGTGATCAATACAGGATTCGACATCTCAATTCCTCCTCATACCGTCCCCAGATGAATGGAGTAGTGGAAGCTGCAAACAAAAATCTCAAGAGAATAATCCGGAAAATGACAGTCACTTATAAGGATTGGCATTCCCTACGCTCTTCACGCATACCGGACTTCTGTAAGAACATCAACTGGGGCAACCCCATATTCGCTGGTTTACGGGATGGAAGCGGTTCTACCTATTGAAGTAGAAATTCCTTCCCTAAGGATTCTGAGGGAATCAGGGATTGATGAGTCGGAGTGGATCCAGTCAAGGTTGGACCAATTGAACTTGCTAGACGAGAAAAGGCTAGCGGCAGAATGTCATGGGTAGTTATATCAGAGAAGAATGGCTAGGGCATTTAACAAAGGCGTTCACCCACGTGAATTTCAACCAAGTGATCTCGTCCTGAAAAAGATGCTTCCGAATCAAAACGATCCCCGAGGTAAATGGTTGCCAACCTATGAGGGACCTTACGTGGTTAAAAAGGTATTTTCTGGCGGGGCCCTAATCTTAACCCATATGGATGGTGAAGAATTTCCAAGACCCGTGAATGCTGATACTGTCAAAAGATATTATGCTTAAAAAAAAAAAGGGTGAAAATCAGAAAGGACGCCCCCGACAAAAGCGCGGAAGAAGGCGAAAACCCGGAAGGGCGCTTTTTGTAAAATGAGTGATGGCTGAAAACCCCAAAAAGGGCACCCTGAAAAAGAAAAAGAAAAGAAGAGAAATGAAATATGGGGGATGAAAACCCGAAAAGGCACCCTTAAAGCCAGAAAATAGAGAAATAAGGAAGGGAACATGGAGCCAAGAATGGAAATAAACCGCCACTGCAGGGATCTTTGTTACTAGAGTATTTGAAATAATGGCAGTTAGGAGACTTCGAAGTTAACTATAAGGAATCTGTGAGATCTACCCTTGTACCCTTTTCTTTGAAACTGTACCTTTCTCTCTCAAGCCATAATAAAGTCATCCTTTCATTTTGACATATTTTCTTCGCTTTATCTTTCCCATATACTCACACTCTAATACTATCTTTTTCAAAGCGCTATTAATCTGTTAGAATTTTGTCATAAGATTAAGATTTGAATATTGATAACCTCACATACTTTTCTATGAGATTTGCAGGGATTGGTCAAAAAAAAAAAAAAAACTAGAGGTGAAAACCTGAAAGGGCACTTCTAGTCAGATGGGCAGAAGGGAAAGTGAAAACCCGCAAGGGCACTTTTAAAAAATAAGGAAGTCAAGAGCAGAAAGGGAGTCTCGGGGGTAAATAAGAAATGGAGAATGATGGGTTAAGTCTTGCAACTCATCCTCCATTAATCATCTATCTTCGTGATCCTGTTAAATACACTTCGCCGCGGAAGAACTTCTCGTGTTAAGTTAGACTTGCTTTGTAAGTTGATTTTAATTTTTTAGCATTTAATTTCCTGTTATCAACCTCTGGTTCATTGATCTAAGTTGATTTTAATTTTTCAGCATTTAAATTCCTATCATCAACCTCTGGTTCCTTGATCTAAGTTGATTTTAATTTTTCAGCATTTAAATTCCTGTCATCAACCTCTGGTTCCTTGATCTAAGTTGATTTTAATTTTCCAGCATTTAAATTCCTGTCATCAACCTCTAGTTCCTTGATCTAAGTAGATTTTAATTTTCCAGCATTTAAATTCCTGTTATCAACCTCTGGTTCCTCGATCCAAGTTGATTTTAATTTTCCAGCATTTAAATTCCTGTCATCAACCTCTGGTTCCTTGATCCAAGTTGATTTTAATTTTCCAGCATTTAAATTCCTATCATCAACCTCTGGTTCCTTGATCTAAGTTGATTTTAATTTTCCAGCATTTGATTTCCTGTTATCAACCTCTGGTTCCTTGATCTAAGTTGATTTTAATTTTTCAGCATTTAATTTCCTGTTATCAACCTCTGGTTCCTTGATCTAAGTTAATTTTTCAGCATTTAAGTTCCTGTTACCAACATCTAGGTTGCTGACCTAAGAAGGTTTTAGTTTCCTAACTTTAATTTTGAAGTTCAAAATTTTAATCGTCCAAAATATGGGTCTGGATCTTTACATAATTCCTACACGGGAAATTTTTCCCTTTAATAGAAATTATGTAAAGAGGGGCAGCTGTCGACACCATATTTTGGCCGACCTCCAAAAATCAATAGACTTTGAAATCGAGCCCCAGCACCAAGTCTCCATTCTTTTCCGATCCCTCTTTGCCAGTAAATCACATTTCCGATCTCTCTTCAAGGAAATCGAACCAATACTAAGTCTCCATATAGTTTGAATCCTTACCGATCTCTCAAACCAATTATCAAGTATCCTGGTTAGTCAATCACATTTCCGACCTCTTGTCAAATGAAATCGAATCAACTTTAGGTCTTCATGCCATCCAGTCTTTATTTCCGATCTCCCTTTCATAAATATTGTAGATAGTTGCTTAATAAAGTTAAGGTTTTAATCCGGATTAATGGTGCTTCCGATCTTAAGTGTTCAAATCAGGTTTTCAATTTTAATAATCTTAAGTTCCGTTCAGTGTTTGTTCCCGGTTTAAGCCGATCTCATGTTTACAAGGTTTTACCGATCTCTCATACATAGATTAATAATTGCTTTCAAGTTGTTTTAATATGTTCAGACAATCAGACGTTTATGCAACTTAGATACTTTCTGATCTCATCAAGTCATTGGACAAAAGAAAGAACTTCATTTCAAAGTAAGAATATATACAAGTCATTCGGCTGGAGGATCACCCCCAGCCTGTTCTACATTTTCCCTCTCTATCACCCTCAACCTCCTCCTCGCTATCCTCTTCGTCTTAGGGAACTAGATCCACCATCCAGGAAAAGTCCTCCTCGGGATAACGCTTCTTGAGCTCGGCCAAAAGATCCCCATGGGCGTTCACATAAGCACTGGCCTCCCTCGTCACTGCCTCTTCTTCTTTTGCTCTGAGCTCTTCAGTGAGGCGTGCGACATCAGCGGCTCGGAGCGCCCGAGTTTCTTCAAGAACATGAGCCTGCTCGGCCAATCTATCCTCGTAGAACTTCATCCGCCCCTCAATTTCAGCTATGTAGTTTTGGGCGGATGAAAGTTGGGCTCGGGCTGAAGCCACCTCCTGGCCCAACTTTTGGATCTCCTGCTTCAAATGGTGAGCCTTTTCCTGGATGATGTGTTGGTTCACCAAGCTCTCCACGCTCAGCCTCATAGTCCGGGTCAGGATATCATCGAGACTGTTCGGGGTCAGCCTATCCCAATCCTTCTGAAGGCAGATGAAGGCCCCCAAAACCTTAGCCAAGCCCGAATTCTCTCGAACAGTGTGGTTCTTCTCCAGGGAGTGGATCAGGACTTGAGCGCCGCGGGAAAGGGTCCTCACAGGAGGTTGGGAAGGACCCCCTTCCGCACTCGAAGCAACTGGTGGAGGTGGTGGTAGCTCTTCATATCGAGGAGGAGACTGAACCACTTCTATTTCAGGAACCGGCTGTCCTGAGGGCTGGGACGAGCCTCCTCGCATCTCCACTGAATCATGCCTGGGCGTCTGAAAGGCCTCGGCGCTCTTTATCTCCCGTACCTTTCTAGAGACCTCTCTCTTCAGCTTTCGACTCTCCTTAGAAGCCTCGCCACTTGCTATACCTGCACAAAAGAAAAGTCAGTGAGTTCGCTAAGGCCCAGAGATCAGAGATATAGAAAGTACCGAGGCCGAGGTCAGAGAGCTGAAGCCCGCGTTCTTCGCCTGTAATCAGGTGCATTGTCCAATGATGCAGTTCGGCCGTCACCGCGTCTAAACAGGAGAACTTCTGAGTGGCCGCCTGATCTTTTAGCTCCATCACCATTATGCCCTCTTCCCTATTCAGAGTGATGCACTTCGGAAGTGAGGGGCCCAGATGCAGCCAACTACATGGGAAACCCTCAAAACCGTTTGGAATCTTGCTCCTCAGAATAAAGAAGCGATTCTTCCAATTCTTCAAGGAGGAGGGCAGGTCGGTAAAGAGCCCACAATGCGGTTTCGCCTGAAAGAACCAGCACTCATCGTCCCTTCCAAAAGTTAGCCTATGTAGCTCGGCGAACACCTTTACTGTAGGGATGAGTCCCTTAGCCCGGCAGAGGCCTCTGAAGGCTACCAGGATCCGCCATGAGTTCGGGTGTACTTGGGCTATGCATACCGTGACACCCCTTACCCGTGTACAGTATATCCGAGTAAGCAATGCCACACGTTGTACAGGCACACTCTATTTTACCTTAATTAATTTTTTTATCATAGTTTTGTATATAACTTGTGAAATATTATTTATTTAAGTCATTTATTAAAATTATAATTTATTTGGGGTTCCGAAAATTTTATAGAAAATTCGACAGAGTACCGGCTATAAATGGAGAAAACCGTTCTTCAGAACCTGTGAAAAACACTTCCAAAATCATTTTCAAACAATCCCAACTCCATTTTATCAACAAAGTCTCAATATGATTTTCAACAACCTTTCCATTACTCAAACATTCTTTTCTCATGTTACTCATATACAAGCAATAAATAAATACTCAAATTTTACATTCATAACCACAATTTTCATTATTTACATGAACATCAAAATACATTCCATAAGTTCAAATACATATGAAAAAATAAAAATTAGTTACAAAATATCAAAATGAAACCTAGTGTCCTACCAATGCACTGTGGATGGTGAGGTGACACGGACACTATGCAGAGCTGCAGGAGGTCTCACCCAGTCTGCGGTCTACTGGGCTCTCGATCAGTATCTCCAGAACCTACGCGTGGCAAAAGCAACGCGCTAAGCAATAATGCTTAGTGGTGCCAATAATAAAAGAAAAGAAATAACAGGAAATAAAAATGCAGTGCATGCAGTGAAGTCTTACTTGTTTTGTACTTGTTATATTCATTATTTCGTTAACTTTGTCCACTTTCATTCATTTGGTTGCCCAAGTAACCTATACTGGACGACTGGACTGGATAAACGGGTAAACTGGCACTGGGTATCTAGTACCTCGGGCCGTCACACCATCGGTCACATGTGCATCTCCCGGTGTGCAACAGAACAGCTAACAAGCTGTAAACAATATTAGGCACGAGGCCAAGTCTCAACACAATATCAAAATGGCTAAAAGCCATAAAATCACAGAATGGCATAATGCCATGTGCAGTACTGCTAACTGAACCCTATTGGCATGCCAAACTATCCAAACTAATCTTGCTAGGTATACTAGGGCATTTGATACTTTTGAATTCTTCAATTTTTGAATTTTAAGTTTTGGTGTCACTATTCACTTCATTGATCAACAAAAATGTTGACTTTTGCATAGAAAATAGGCACATTGGTTTTAACACTCCCAATGTACCACATTTTGCATTTAAACCTTGTTGGAATTAATCACCAATACCATTTGTAAGCTTAGAACTAAGGGGGCAGAATTTTCAGTTTTTGTACCCTAACTTTACTGTTCCATTAAGGACTGTTACAGTGGGAATTTGAGGAAATGGTAAACATGAAAGTTGTTCCTTCTTTTGTCTAGTTGAATTTCCTTTTTTGAATCACTCCATTTGGAGTTTTGTAGCTCCAGTTATGGTCCAAAAACCACAGCTGGCCGGATTGAAAAACTGCAGAATTGACCATATCTACAGTGCAGTAAACAGTGACTGCGAGTGCCTTGTTGGATAGATTCTGGTCATAATTTGGGGTAGGTTTCTTCATGGAAGTTGTTTTTCTATATCTTAACTTATTGCTGTAAAAATTTCAGGTCAATTAAGCCATTCTACAATGAGTTATGGCCAAATGAACAATTACTGTTTATTTGGTCATTCTGCAGATTCTGATTGCAGGACATCCGGGTTGGGGCTAGTTTTTTGTCCACTTGCTTTGGTCTTTTGGGCATGGTTTCTTCACCAAAATTGTGCCATTATAGGTCTAGTTTTATGTCCTATTGGCCAAATACCAATTGAACTTACACAGCCAAAGTTATGGCTGTCCAAGTGGGCTAGACTCACAGCCTCACCTGCTGCTCTCATTAGGCAGCCCACCAATTCAGTTTGTAATACTCTAAATCTCTTCAAATTATGGTCAACTTACCTCAAATGGTCACTAATTGACCATTAGAATGTTCATTCACCATTTCATAGGCAAAGTCCAAGTTTCACTCCCAAAACCCTAGCTCAAATTCAAGGTTCACACAAGTTACCTTAATTAAACTAACTAATTCATTATCCTTATATATACAAACTTTAAACATCATCTCTAGTCCACCCTAAGTCCATCAAAACAATCAATCTTATCCTTTCCTTAGGGCTACCGAAATCCATGGTGTACATACACATAAATTTCATTCATTTGATTCACAAATTCTTACTTATTTTAAGTCTTTAACATGGAATAAAAGAGGTATAAGTATAAATAGGCACTAACCTCTTGTAGGGCAGAATTTTCCAAGCTCAAACTTCACTTTCTTTCCTTTTCTAGGCTGCCTAAGGGTTATTCAAGGTGCAAGGATGAGTTTTAATGAAAGGAGTAGGAGGGTTTATGGTGAAACAAAGAGAGAAAGGGAGCTTTGGTTGAGAATCAATGGAGGGAGAGGGGAGAAGGGTTTCGGCTGGCTGAAGAAGAAGAAGAAGATCAGAATTTTTTTTGGTCCATTTTGACTCTTTTAAGTGATTTAAGAAAGCTTGTTAAATGGTGATTGGTTGGGAGTAAGTAAATGACATCATGTGATGTCATTATCCCTAATTTCCCCTATTTTTCTTTTCTGCTAACTTTAAATTAATTTTTTATCAATATTAATTCATATTTTATGTCATAATAATTATTTACTCAACTGGACAAGTCGGCCAAAAATCGTCTCTGAAGGCGAAATGACCAAAATGCCCTCCGTTTGGCTTAACGGGTCAAAATTGTCTGTACCGATTGAAAAATTTTTCTAAATATTTTCTTGGCATTCTAATGCCATAGGAACCTCAATGACCCTTCTCTGGAGTCCCAAAAATTATTTTATGAATTTTTCCCTGGGTCTAGGGCTCCTAGTTGCGAGAACCGCAACTTCCCTCTGGGTTACCCATCGCTTGGACACCGGCTCATTTGACTTAGTTGTATTTTATTTCTAAAATTTTTACTAAATTTTTCTTATTAATATTTGAGTTAATTATGGTCCCTCACTTTACTTTAAATATTTTTCCGGACGTTCTAGCTGTCCGGACCGACACTGGTCACCGAAACAGTAGAATGTACGGAGTTGTTACCGGGAGGGTGTTACAACTCTTCCCCTCTAATTTAAATTTCGTCCTCGAAATTTACCTGATACAAACAGTTGAGGGAACTGTTGCCTCATCGTCTCTTCACTTTCCCAAGTTGCCTCCTCGGTGTTGTGGTGCCTCCAAAGCACTTTCACCAGTGGAATCTGCTTGTTCCTCAATTCTTTTACTTCCCGAGCCAGGATCCGTAGAGGTTCTTCTTCATATGTCAAATCCGGTTGTATTTCAATTTCTTCCCTGGAGATGACATGTGAAGGATCTGAGCGATATCTTCTTAGCATAGATACGTGGAACACATTGTGGATCTTGTCCAGCTCTGGTGGTAAAGCTAGCCTATAGGCCACTGGACCCACACGTTCAATGACTTCATATGGGCCAATGAACCTAGGGCTTAACTTACCTTTTCTTCCAAACCTCAGTACTTTCTTCCACGGTGACACCTTGAGGAACACTTTGTCGCCAACCGCATATTCTATTTCTTTTCTCTTCAGGTCGGCATATGATTTCTGTCTATCTGAGGCAACCTTTAGATTAACTTTGATTAGTTTCACTTTCTCTTCAGTCTGTTTCACCAGGTCTGGTCCTACCAGCTTATCTTCGCCCAATTCAGTCCAGCACACTGGAGTTCTACATTTCCTCCCATACAGTGCTTCATATGGGGCCATTTGGATGCTAGCTTGGTAGCTATTGTTGTATGCAAATTCTGCCAGTGGGAGGTATCTATCCCAACTTCCCTCAAACTCAATGACACAACTCCTCAGCATATCCTCAAGGACCTGAATTACTCTTTCTGATTGCCCATCCGTCTGAGGATGGAAAGCTGTGCTGAAGTGGAGTTGTGTACCCAAGGACTCATGCAACTTCTTCCAAAATCTCGATGTAAACCTTGGGTCTCGATCAGATATGATGGAAAGTGGAATTCCATGCAGTCTAACTATCTCACTGATATACAATTCTGCTAACTTCTCCAGTGAGTAGTCAGTCCTAACTGGCAGAAAGTGTGCTGACTTCATCAATCTATCCACTATCACCCATACTGCATCATGTTTCTTCTGGGTGAGAGGTAGACCACTTACAAAATCCATGGTGACCCGATCCCATTTCCATTCAGGTATGCGTATAGGCTGTAGCAAACCTGATGGAACTTGATGTTCTGCCTTGACTTGCTGACATGTCAAGCATTTAGTCACATAGTCAGCTATGTCCTTCTTCATACCAGGCCACCAATACTGAAGCTTCAGATCATGATACATCTTTGTACTTCCTGGGTGCATAGCATATACACTGGTGTGTGCCTCTTTTAGAATACTGGCCTTCAATTCCCCATCATCTGGTACACACAGTCTTCCTTTGTAGTACAGACACCCATCTGCTTTCACCTCATAGTCAGTTGCTTTTCCCTCTGAGATTTTGCTCATAATAGCCATTAACTTTTCATCTGCCTTTTGCCCATCTAAAATCTGCTGTAGCAGGTTTGGCCTCACTTGCAACTCAGTCAAAATAGCTCCATCTCGAGCCAAAGATAGACGGGCATTCAATGATCTCAAGGCTGTCATGGATTTTCTGCTCAAAGCATCAGCAACTACATTTGCCTTCCCAGGATGGTAGTCAATTACACAATCATAGTCCTTCAGGAACTCAATCCACCGTCTCTATCTAAGGTTGAGCTCCTTCTGGGTTGGCAAGTATTTCAGACTTTTGTGGTCTGTGTAAATGTAGCACTTTTCACCATACAAGTAATGCCTCCATATCTTCAGTGCGAAGATAATTGCTGCAAGCTCTAGATCATGGGTAGGGTATTGCTCATGTGGCCTTAGCCGCTGGAAGCATAGCGACCACCTTCCCCTCTTGCATCAATACACACCCTAACCCATTATGAGAGGTATCATCAGAGACCACAAAGTCCTTTCACGACACCGGCGTGTTAATCACGGTGCC
The DNA here is from genome assembly GCF_030052815.1 of Hevea brasiliensis. Classification (NCBI taxonomy): domain Eukaryota; kingdom Viridiplantae; phylum Streptophyta; class Magnoliopsida; order Malpighiales; family Euphorbiaceae; genus Hevea; species Hevea brasiliensis. Next base: position 23,371,772 of record NC_079493.1, on the reverse strand, counting down.
TCTGTCAACATAGCCTTCAACTTCTCAAAACTAGTCGACACTTGTCATTCCATCAAATCGACATTCTTGTGTAACAATTTGGTCATTGGAGCTATTAGGAAAATCCCTTCACAAATCTTCTCAGAATACCAGCTAGCCCCAAGAAACTTCTGACCTCAGTTGTATTCCTGGGAGGCTTCCATTCCATCACTGCTTCTATTTTCTTGGGATCCACTCTAATCCCATCAGCTGACACTATGTGTCCAAGGAATGCAATCTCATTCAACCAGAAGTCACACTTGGACAACTTAGCATACAGCTTCTTTTCTCTCAGGGTTTGCAGAACAATCCTCAAATGCTCATCATGTTCTTCCCTGGTCTTGGAATACACCAAAATATCATCAATAAAGACCACTACGAACCGATCTAAGTATGGATGGAAGATACGGTTCATAAGGTCCATGAATGCTGCTGGTGCATTTGTTAGACCAAAGGGCATCACTAGGAACTCATAATGCCCATATCGGGTCCGGAATGCAGTCTTTGGCACATCTGCATCCTTCACCCTCAACTGATGATACCCTGATCTGAGATCAATTTTAGAAAATACTCCTGCTCCCTTCAACTGATCAAACAGATCATCAATTCTAGGCAACGGATATTTGTTCTTCACAGTCACTTTATTCAACTGCCGGTAATCAATGCAAAGCCTCAAAGTCCCATTCTTCTTCTTTACAAACAGCACTGGAGCTCCCCATGGTGACACACTGGGGCGTATAAACCCCTTATCAAGCAACTCTTGCAACTGAGTTTTTAACTCCCTCAATTCAGTGGGTGCCATCCTATAAGGAGCAATGGAAATGGGTGCTGTACCCGGCAGTGTCTCAATAGCAAATTCAACTTCCCTTTCTGGTGGCAAATGATACGGTGTGTTGTCCGCAAGTGCACGGGTCACAGTAGTATAGTTTTAAAAATTGATATCGATCCCACAGGGAATTGTGCTTAAATTGGAAATAAAAGTATAAGCTAATTAGAGTGACAAAATTTAAAGATGTAAAATGAAATTTGGAATTAAAATTGGTATTTAAGGAATTAATGCTAAATCAAACAATTAACTAAAATTAATTAAACTAGATTACCAAAAATTAATTTGAAATTTCTATTTATGAAATTAAGAAGAATTAAATCTAAATTCAATAAAAAATAAAGTGATTCTAGAGATTGGATTTAAATTGGATTTAAATTTAAATTGGATTTAAATTGAAATTGCTATTTATGAAATTAAGAAGAATTAAATCTAAATTCAATGAAAATTAAATTGATTCTAGAGATTGGATTTTCAATATTGTTTGCATGTGGTTTATCCTTAATTTAGCCAAACACATGAGAATTGCAATTTTGAGGGAAATCAATTCTTAAATTTTTGAAACCTTTTTCAAGCATCTCAAAGTTGGTTTTCATTAAATCAAACCCTGTTTTCACGGTATTTCAAACCTAACAAAAACCCAATTAATGCTCTAATTGATTTTTGGAAAGTTCCCCTTAATCTTCTTAGCTTATCTCTAACACCAAGAAAATAAAGTTTATTGCAAGATTATCTATCCCTAATATTCACTTTTCAGTCCATCTATTAAGGATTAAAGCTTAACTTAATGAGGGCCCATTCATCAAGCAAGGCAACAAGCTCACAAGCAATAAATCAAAATATAACAAATCCCATTTAAATGGCTAAATCAGTTCAAAACCACAATACAAATCAATATTTACAAACCCATCTCTAGAATCTCAATCAACTACTCACTACTCATAGTTTTAGGACAAACCCAAATGTATAAATGAAGAAATAATGAAAATGTAAGCAAAAGGGTAGAAAAACCCAGAAAATTGCAGAAGGATCTGCTGCAGAAAAGTGCAGAAACGTGATCCTTGCTGCTGCTGGAAGAATGCAGAACGTGCTCCTCTCTTTCCCTCTTTCTATCCTTCTAAAAATGCCTCCCTTGCTCTCTATGGAAAGAAAATGATAAAATGAGGCTTTATATAGGTGAGGGGACTGCCCTAGAATGGGTAAAAAGGGGGAAGGTTCCAGAGAAAGTGAGGTAAAAAGCTGGAGTAACGGAAATGCCACGTCAATCATTTCCAGTAAAAATGACATAAGCCGAGTCAGTTGTGTCGTTGGTTGTGTTGCGGGTTGTGTTGCTCTCGGCGTGAATGTCTGACGATCGACACAACTTGCGACATAAGCTAATTCGGTTGTGCTGCAGGTTGTGTCGCTCTCGGCCATTTTTACTCAACTTAAAAAATTTTTGCAATTCAACTCTAATCTCCTCCAAATGGCTACTCTGATCAAAATACATCAAATTTCTCCAAATTTAACCTACAAAACAAATAAATTCCAAAAATTAAACTAGGAAGTGTGAAAATTGTAAAATTGACTAAATATATACTAATATCTATAATAATAGCTATGAACAAGGGTAAATTATGTGCAAAAATTACACCTAAATGATGATCTAAAATGCATGCATCAGCAAACCAGGCAACTCTTCAGGGAACACATCTGGAAAGTCCTTTACTGTGGATATGTCACACAGATCTGGCTTAGCCTGCCTAGTATCCACCACATGTGCTAGGTAGGCTTCACAGCCTTTTCTCATCATTCTTCTTGCAACTGTGGCTGAGATAACATTGGACAGGAAATCTGTCCTTTCACCCACAACCGTGATCTCATTACCCTCAGAAGTTTTCAGAGAAATTCTCTTCAATTTGCAATCAACTATTGCCTGATGACGTGACAACCAGTCCATTCCCAAAATCACGTCAAACTCATGGAAATGCAACTCAATTAGGTCTGCCAAGAATTCATACCCTTGAATCTTTAACGGGCAACCCTTGTACACTTTGTTCACCACTACATTGTGGCCCAATGGATTAGTGACCAGAATGTCTTGGTCACTCTCCCCTACTAGTATCCCCCTTTCTACGGGTAAGTTGATGCAGATGTATGAATGAGTGGATCCTGGATCCACCAATGCATGCACAGATGTATTGTAGAGGGAGAACGTACCCCTGATGACGTCCGGGGCATCTTGCTCCTCCTGAGCTCTCATGGCATAAGCTCTGGCAGGTGGTCTATTATCTGGCCTCTCTGCTGGCTCAGATGCAGGCCTCTGAGATGGTCCCACTGCCTCAGATTTGCCAGATTTCCTACCCCTTTGTGGTGCAGGAGCAGGTCTGTCTGCTTGTGTTGGAGTAGCTGTAGTAGTTCTGCGTGGACAGTTCTTCAGCTGATGCTCTGTTGACCCACACCTTAAGCAGGCACCAGTCACTCTCCAACACTCCCCCTTGTGCCACTTCAGGCAGTGTGGACATGCAGAAGATGCTGGGGCTGGTCCCCTGAACCTCATCCCTGGAGAGCTGCCCACTGATGGTGTGGACTAACCTCTCCTAGGGGTAAACTGTGGCCTGGGCCCCTGAGACTGACCCTGACCTTGTGGTAGACCTGAACTCTGTGCAGGTGGACCCTTGAACTTCTTCCCAAATGCAGGAGCTGAACTAGACTGACCTGGGCCCCTCTTCTGCTGTCTCTCCCTTCTAGTCTGCTCACTGATTCTTACTTTTTCAACTTTTTTTGCAGCTTCCACTAACTTGGTGAAGTCAGTGATTCCCAAGGCAGTGATCATGATCTTTATATTGTCATTTAATCCCTCTTCAAATCTCTTGCACCTTTCAGCTTCATTAGGGACTATCTCCCTTCCATAGCGGCTCAATCTGACGAATTCATTCTCATACTCGGCCACTGACAGCTGTCTCTGCCTCAGATTAATGAACTCTCTTCTTCTCTCTTCTAGGTATACACTACCCACATATTTCTTCTTAAATTCGGAGAGAAAGAAGTCCCAAGTCACTATTTCTGGCTGTACTTCACTGGACACAGTATCCCACCATTCATATGCATCGTCTTGCAGCAGAGATACAGCAGCTTCTAGATTTTGCTCTGGAGTACAGTGGAGTTGTTTTAAAACTCTGCCTGTTCTGTTCAACCAATTTTCGGCTGCAACAGAGTCATCTTCTCTCTTGCCAAAGAAGTCCACTGCCCCAAACTTTCTCAATTTTTCCAGGTGTGATTTTGGTTGTGGAGGTGGTGGTGGTGGTGCTGGCATTACCCCAGCCATTTGTCTGAAAAATTCGGCCATTTGTTGGAACATGGCCTGTGGAGGCTGAACAGGCTCTGCTTGAGCTGGCGGGGCAGGTTCTCCCATAACCCCAGTCTCAGCTGCTGCAGGTGGAGCATGACTCTCCACTTCCTCCTCAACTACCCTCTGAGACGTAGGGTCCATATCCTATTCAAAATAACAAAGACAAACAGATCTGCATTAGTGTCACCTCGACTCTTACAAATGCAATGCATGGTATGGACTCAATCTAGGCCCAGAAACGCCTAAACTGTGCTCTGATGCCACTAAATGTGACACCCCTTACCCGTGTACAGTATATCCGAGTAAGCAATGCCACACGGTGTACAGGCACACTCTATTTTACCTTAATTAATTTTTTTATCATAGTTTTGTATATAACTTGTGAAATATTATTTATTTAAGTCATTTATTGAAATTATAATTTATTTGGGGTTCCGAAAATTTTATAGAAAATCCGGCAGAGTACCGGCTATAAATGGAGAAAACCGTTCTTCGGAACCTGTGAAAAACACTTCCAAAATCATTTCCAAACAATCCCAACTCCATTTTATCAACAAAGTCTCAATATGATTTTCAACAACCTTTCCATTACTCAAACATTCTTTTCTCATGTTACTCATATACAAGCAATAAATAAATACTCAAATTTTACATTCATAACCACAATTTTCATTATTTACCTGAACATCAAAATACATTACATAAGTTCAAATACATATGAAAAAATAAAAATTAGTTACAAAATACCAAAATGAAACCTAGTGTCCTACCAATGCACTGTGGATGGTGAGGTGACATGGACACTATGCAGAGCTGCAGGAGGTCTCACCCAGTCTGCGGTCTACTGGGCTCTCGATCAGTATCTCCAGAACCTACGCGTGGCAAAAGCAACGCGCTAAGCAATAATGCTTAGTGGTGCCAATAATAAAAGAAAAGAAATAACAGGAAATAAAAATACAGTGCATGCATTGAAGTCTTACTTGTTTTGTACTTGTTATATTCATTATTTTGTTAACTTTGTCCACTTTCATTCATTTGGTTGCCCAAGTAACCTATACTGGACGACTGAACTGGATAAACGGGTAAACTGGCACTGGGTATCTAGTACCTCGGGCCGTCACACCATCGGTCACATGTGCATCTCCCGGTGTGCAACAGAACAGCTAACAAGCTGTAAACAATATTAGGCACGAGGCCAAGTCTCAACACAATATCAAAATGGTTAAAAGCCATAAAATCACAGAATGGCATAATGCCATGTGCAGTACTGCTAACTGAACCCTATTGGCATACCAAACTATCCAAACCAATCTTGCTAGGTATACTAGCGCATTTGATACTTTTGAATTCTTCAATTTTTGAATTTCAAGTTTTGGTGTCACTATTCACTTCATTGGTCAACAAAAATGTTGACTTTTGCATAGAAAATAGGCACATTGGTTTTAACACTCCCAATGTACCACATTTTGCATTTAAAACTTGTTGGAATTAATCACCAATATCATTTCTAAGCTTAGAACTAAGGGGGCAGAATTTTCAGTTTTTGTACCCTAACTTTACTGTTCCATTAGGGACTGTTACAATGGGAATTTGAGGAAATGGTAAACATGAAAGTTGTTCCTTATTTTGTCTAGTTAAATTTCCTTTTTCGAATCACTCCATTTGGAGTTTTGTAGCTCCAGTTATGGTCCAAAAACCACAGCTGGCCAGATTGAAAAACTGCAGAATTGACCATATCTACAGTGCAGTGAACAGTGAATGCGAGTGCCTTGTTGGATAGGTTCTGGTCATAATTTGGGGTAGGTTTCTTCATGGAAGTTGTTTGTATATATCTTAACTTGTTGCTGTAAACATTTCAGGTCAATTGAGCCATTCTACAATGAGTTATGGCCAAATGAACAATTACTGTTCATTTGGTCATTCTGCAGATTCTGATTGCAGGACATCCGGGTTGGGGCCAGTTTTTGGTCCACTTGCTTTGGTCTTTTGGGCATGGTTTCTTCACCAAAATTGTGCCATTATAGGTCTAGTTTCATGTCCAATTGGCCAAATACCAATTGAACTTACACAGCCAAAGTTATGGCTGTCCAAGTGGGCTGGACTCACAGCCTCACCTGCTGCTCTCATTAGGCAGCCCACCAATTCAGTTTGTAATACTCTAAATCTCTTCAAATTATGGTCAACTTACCTCAAATGGTCACTAATTGACCATTAGAATGTTCATTCACCATTTCATAGGCAAAGTCCAAGTTTCACTCCCAAAACCCTAGCTTAAATTCAAGGTTCACACAAGTTACCTTAATTAAACTAACTAATTCATTATCCTTATATATACAAACTTTAAACATCATCTCTAGCCCACCCTAAGTCCATCAAAACAATCAATCTTATCCTTTCCTTAGGGCTGCCGAAATCCATGGTGTACATACACATAAATTTCATTCATTTGATTCACAAATTCTTACTTATTTTAAGTCTTTAACATGGAATAAAAGAGGTATAAGTATAAATAGGCACTAACCTCTTATAGGGCAGAATTTTCCAAGCTCAAACTTCACTTTCTTTCCTTTTCTAGGCTGCCTAAGGGTTATTCAAGGTGCAAGGATAAGTTTTAATGAAAGGAGTAGGAGGGTTTATGGTGAAACAAAGAGAGAAAGGGAGCTTTGGTTGAGAATCAATGGAGGGAGAGAGGAGAAGGGTTTCGGCTGGCTGAAGAAGAAGAAGAAGACCAGAATTTTTTTTGGTCCATTTTGACTCTTTTAAGTGATTTAAGAAAGCTTGTTAAATGGTGATTGGTTGGGAGTAAGTAAATGACATCATGTGATGTCATTATCCCTAATTTCCCCTATTTTTCTTTTCTTTTCTTTTCTGCTAACTTTAAATTAATTTTTCATCAACATTAATTCATATTTTATGTCATAATAATTATTTACTCAACTGGACAAGTCGGCCAAAAATCGTCTCTGAAGGCGAAATGACCAAAATGCCCTCTGTTTGGCTTAACGGGTCAAAATTGTCTGTACTGATTGAAAAATTTTTCTAAATATTTTCTTGGCATTCTAATGCCATAGGAACCTCAATGACCCTTCTCTAGAGTCCCAAAAATTATTTTATGAATTTTTCCCCGGGTCTAGGGCTCCTAGTTGCGAGAACCACAACTTCCCTCTGGGTTACCCATCGCTTGGGCACCGGCTCATTTGACTTAGTTGTATTTTATTTCTAAAATTTTTACTAAATTTTTCTTATTAATATTTGAGTTAATTATGGTCCCTCACTTTAATTTAAATATTTTTCCGGACGTTCTAGCTGTCCGGACCAACACTGGTCACCGGAACAGTAGAATGTACGGAGTTGCTACCGGGAGGGTGTTACACATACTTGGTGGAATTTCAGAACTTCCTTGAAGAAGTCATCAAGAGGGAACCGCAGCCCGGCCTTTAATTGCTCTTCGTATACCATGATCATATCATTTTCTTCGAAGAAGTGATCGGCTTGGAGATCGCCATGACACTTGATAAGTTCGTATGAATTGGTCCGAAGGTTATATTCTTGGCTGAACGACTGCAGATCGGTTTCTTGAAGGATTGACGGCAGCTCGTCCACGGGAAGGTTTTCTCTTCCTGAAGAATGCGTTTGCCTCGAGGGTGCCACTTGACCCCGGGCTGAAACGGAGGTTGTAGGAGGTCCAGATCGCCCGCTTGGTCCGACCACTTCGACTTCATCTGACGACCACGAGACATGAACGGAAGGGGGGCTCGCCGCTCTCTGACCCTCAGTGCTGCTCATTTTCAAAGAAAAGAGAAAATTTTAACTAAAAGAAAGATCAAAACCCTTACCGGAGTGTGATCGATGTCGGAAGAACTTGAAAAATGAGAGAATTTTGGAATCGCTCGTGAGATGCTGAAAATGACATAAGGGAGCAACTGGCTGACCCATCCCCTATTTATACCCGTCTGAGCATTTAATGCTCATGGTGTCCCAAGCGGTGCATCAGTTAGCGGGATTCGCCAGCTTTTCTGACACGTCACACGAAATTTCCAGAAGCTCCATAATTAAATAAGAGAAGATCGGCTAGTTAAAGATCGGCAGATTAAGGTAGATATTTAGAATTACAGATCGCCTAAGGGCTATTCAGTTAGGAATCGGATCGGATAAACACATCAGAGATCGAAAAATAACCAATGCAATAATAATAAAATGATAATTGTCAAAATAAATTTTCATTTTTAAAAGGTCAGATTACATCATTTCGGCGATCTCAAGAGATCGGATTACATTTCCAACAGGTCAGATTACATCATTTCGGCGATCTCAAGAGATCGGATTACATTAAAGGTCAGATTACATCATAGGGGCGATCTTTAGAGATCGGCGGATTACATTAAAGGTCAGATTACATCATAGGGGCGATCTTTAGATATCGGCGGAACATCCTATCTAATAAAGACCTATGTCAAAGCCTAGTCTCGTGGCTGAATCAAAAGATGTGTCTGATCGGAAAGCCAGCCATAGACAGCGGATAGATGTACAGCTCAGATGGGGTGACTATGACGCTCATGAGGTTGAAGAGTCATCTCCACTGTCATCGACCAGAATCGAGCTGCAGTCGGGACGCCTGATGTGGTGAGGAGCCAAATAAACTTCAAAGGGCAGTCACCGAGATCGACACGATCGATGTCCTCAATCCAGGTCGGTAAATTAGTCCGGTTCTCTCACTGTCATCAGATGGGGTTATCATGGTTCTCCGATCGTCGGGATCGAAAATTTTCAATCCAGGAATAAAAAGAATAGTCGAAAAAAGATCAAAAGCAGTCACCATGGCCAGAATGTTGCTGGAGAAATTAGAGCAGCAGAAGAGAGAAATGGGAGGAGGAGAAATGAAATATGGAAGAAATGTCCCGATAGGGCATATATATATAGGGGGGGTCTGAGCATTTATTACTAGCAGAAATCGAAGTGGATGCCTCGGTAACCGAAGGAATAAATGCTTTGACTGAATCAGCCAGGGTAGAGGAGAAGATTCTGGAATGGGAGAGATCGGGAGAGGAGCCCGGCATGAGAGATCGGGAGAGGAGCCCGGCATGAGAGATCGGAAGAGGATCGGAGGGGACGGGAGATCAGATAGCGAAGAGAAAATAAGACAACCTCCAATAACTGTCATCATAATCAGAGCCGAGGTAGTTAAAGCGTCGCAGATGAGATCAAATCTTCACCTCACGCCTCATTTGCAGAATCGCCCACATTGCTGACAGGTGCCAGAGTATGTCATGACAGTCCTGTACATCCTGATCCCCACCGTTGATCCTACTTGTAAGGACGAGCCCAGAGCCCTTGGATCAAAGAGAAGACGGCAAGACCGACGCCTTTTATTCCCGGCCCTTAGATCTCCCTTAATAAGAGGATTTTGAACCGTTAGATTAGAAAAGAGAAAGGACAAATATTCTGAATAAAATCTCAGCCATTCATTTTGATTCTCTTCAATTCTCAAGCATCAGATCATGTCCTTTAAAATCCAAACCTTCCATCTCCCTCAAGGAAAATCCTGACCTTTCATTGGGAGCACCCGTTCCCTATAAATACCTGTATGAAAACCGTAGAGAAGGAGAACGACAAAAAGAGTGGTGATTATAGTGGAAAGGCTCTGAAAATTGATTCAGTATTGCAACTCTGCTATTTTTAAGCTTTCAAAAATAGAAAAAACTTCAGAAACCAGTTTTCTAAAGTATTTTCTTTGAAGGGGTATTGAATACTGAAATTCTTTATTTTCAGTTCGTTCACTACTCTGCGATACCCTCTCTTAGTTTCAGTTCTGTCTTCATTATCTTTATTTCCACTTTCATTTTCCAAGCTCAACCTCATTCACACCCAGTTGTTGTCATATCTGTTTGACTGCATTTTAACTTGGCACTCTTCATTTCAAGGCGAACATTAGTCCCCAGGCTATCAGCGCGCAGTTTTACTATATTTTGTGACTCTATAGTTAGTTCAATAGATTCAACTCCCTACAGGTGAGCGCCTGAACCGTTGCTTTGTCAAGCTTTATCATTTTCCTTTGTTTTCATGCTCGTAATTTTCATCAAGTTTATGTCGTGCTAAAAAGTTCCACGAGGGTAGTTATCCTCTTGAGTTTACCTTTTTGTTCATCAGTCTACGTCATTTATTTTTAGCCTTTTATTAACTTCTAATATAGGTGTTTTGGTCACGAGTAATGTATAAGTAGTTTGATAAAATGTTGGTAGCTGTATCTTAACACAAGAGCTTCTTTAAGATAATAAAAGTTTGGATAATAAATCTGAGAAAAATTATGAAGTCCAACTATTAGGCTTGCTTAAAAGATGACTAGGTATGGTGAGGGTCGGATTGAAACCGAATCTCAGACTAGCAAAACAAAAGAGATCGAATATTGCCTTCCGAAAGGTACGCGTAAGGCGATCACATAGGAGATCAGTAGAAATTCAGTCTGGTATCCCCTACCTCGTTATAAGATACCAATGAGTTAAAAGAAGCCTTATTCGGGTTCTCAGCATCTTCGGATGCCAGAACCCTTAATCTAAGGACCTTGCGATATACGATCGTACTTAAATCCCAAGAGGTCAGGGGAGAGTTCCTACCCAATCCTTATCCAAACAAAAAACAAAATGGGAGATCGGAGGAGAGTTCTTATCCGAGATCCTTTATTAAAAACTCTAGAATTATATATTAAAAGAGATCGGAGGAGAGTTCTTATCCGATTCTCAATCAAAAATTTCAATAAACATTTAAAAGAGATCGGAGGAGAGTTTTTATCCGATTCTCAATCAAAATTATAAATAATAAAAGAGATCGGAGGAGAGTTCTTATCCGATTCCCAATCATAATTATAAATATTAAAAGCGATCGGAGGAGAGTTCTTATCCGGTCTTCATTCAAAATTTTTAATAATTATTTAAAGAGGTCGGAGGAGAGTTCTTATCCGATTTTCAACCAAAATTTTAATAAATGTGGAGATCGGAGGAGAATTCTTATCCGAGATCCCTTACCCAAACTTTAAACAGTTCACCCCCAGAGACCGGGGGAGATTTACACTCGGACTCTCTTGAATTCAAACAATACGATACGCAAAGTAATCCCTTAAACCAAAAAACGCTGTACAACACCAACTCACTAAGGGTCATCTCCTGTACTTATGTATTTGGGATAACCCTAAACAGTGAAAAATTAAATATCCCTTCTTACCAAAGGGATTAACATCTTTATCCTAACTCCCCTAACTATCAATTTCAATTTATAAAGAGCATAATGTTAAATCTGCTTACCGTCAAAGAGGGACGAGGCGGGGTGCCTAACACCTTCCCCGTCCGTATACGGACCCCGAACCTCGGATCTCTATTTTCGAAGTGGTTTCATTTTAATTTATTTTCATGAATGGTTTTCTTTAATTTCCCTCAAAATTAAAACGGCGACTCCTCACCTTTTCCCACTTCGGTGAGTGTCCATCCGGGCGACCGCAAAATACATTGCGATAGTTTATCAAGATGATCAGTATCAAAAAGCACAACATTGATGACAACTTTGATCTTCAAGCTGAGTTGGGTTGAAGCGAGTTGGCAAATAGTTTTAAAATGTATGTGTTCAAGTTCATCTGGGAGTTAGGTTTTTGTTGACGTTTGAAAGTCTAGAGAGACATCATTTTGTTCGATAAAAGGGCATTTAAGGGAAGTAGCTATTGAAACAGTGGGTGTATAATAGGCTTTGAGGCGTGATGAATCACTATCTTTAAGGTATTAATTACCCCCACTAGATTGCTGCAAGGTTATGGCAATATACCTCCAGGATACAACAAAGCCTGAAATCTGCAATTAGCAACTCCTGAAGATTTCCCTTAAGAACTCTTTATATGAACTGAATTTAGAGAGACTAGAAAAAAAGAAGAAGAAGTAGAAGTAGTATATATCTGGATTGAAAAACCCATCCATATTTATAAAGAATGAAAAGTCATGGCACATTTTCTAGATAGACACATCTGTTTATCTCTAATAGATAAACTGTTTGTGTAATAGACATGTATGTTTATTAAAAGACACCTATACAAACAGTTATGACTGTTTGTATAGAATAGACATGTCTTTCTAAAAGATACATATACAAATAGTTATAACTGTTTGTATAGACATATCTATTTATTAACAGACACCTATACAAATAGTTATGACTTTTTATATAGAATAGACATGTCTGTTTATTAACAGACACCTATACAAACAGTTGTAACTGTTTGTATAGAATTAACATGTCTGTCTATTAATAGATACATCTACTTGTTAATAAACACATCTGTTCGTAATTTATTTACGAAAATTACAATATGATAATTATTTTATTTCACATATATACATGCCAAGTGCTATAATAGAATAATATATATTAAATTATATATATATAATTCTATACATATTTCACTCTTGTCATTCCTTCATTTTCTTATATTTTAACAATATAGGAATTCTTTCTCTCTATACTGTCTAACATACAAGCTATTTATAACAATCCCCCACTTAGCTTGTATTGTTGGATCCCATTGTTTCATGAATAATGAAAAGTATCTTTCGATTTAAACTTTTCCTTAGTGTAAGTATTTCAAAGTTCTAAAGAAATCATGGTGGCCTTAGCTTAAACCTAGATTCCTATTAAATAGAACCGGAAATACTACACACATGAATCAATTAGTTCGACTCAAAAAGTTTACCAAAATTTTAGCACGAATATGGCCTTGTGCTACCTCCTATTTTCATGAACATTTACAAAAGTTATTCTCACTTTTGTTGAAGTGGCACCACTTCCTATGTTTATATAGGTGAAGTTTCTTTTGTAATAATTTTAAACTTCATTAAGAGTATAAATACTCATCCTCATTCCATTAACATAGTATATTAAGTACTTTAATTACAATATTTACTAATGACTTGTTGTTACCCTTTAAACTTTATTTAGTAATAATACTATAAAGTAGGGTTCCCATCATTAGTAAATTTAATGGAATATTTTAAATCCTAATCAGCACATGTACTTATGATTATAACTCTCGAGAGCCCTTTTATTAAAGGATTTACTAGATTATTATAGGATTTAACATAAACATGGTAATAATACCATTAGAGACTAATTGTCTTACATTTTCATGTCTTAAACTTATATGTATATACTTTCAATTGTATATTTTACTATAAGCTTTAACCATCATGATTTGACTATCACAATATAAAGAAATAGATGGCACAGGTTGTGATCACAACTTAATATCCGATAACAAAGTTTCTCAGCCATTCTGTTTCTTTACTAACATTTGCCAAAATTATAAATTTAGATTCCACCGTAGAATGAGTTATACAAGTTTATTTCTTTGATGCCCAAGAAACAGAACCTCTACTTAAAGTGGACACCCAACCAAATGTTGACTTATTATCCTTAATACTACTTATCCAATTGGCATTTGTATAATCCTAGGATCTCCACCATATTTATTTCACTAGTCAACCATATAATCACATGTTTATAACATGAACTACATAAATAATTCACAGTCGAGATATGTACCTTATTTTTAGAAATAAATTACTCCATAACTTGTTTAAAATGAGAGCATCCAAAAATAAAGGACCAAGCTAAACTTGCACACACACACAAATGCATACTCATTTGTCATTTTGTCACTTCTTACAAATGACTAGTAAGGCTCTTATATTTACTACTCAAAATGTATCAACCTTTTTGGCCAATAAATTCATCTCTTCATACATGTAACTATTAAGAAGAATTGCATCTTTTATTTAGTTACATCTTTTGGCCAAGAGACACAACTCTTTGTATGGATACAACTCTTTATATGGTTTTAGCACAATTAGAAATTTATCGCAGAATAATCTATAGTTTATAATTCTTTTTTTTTAAATATCCAAAAACCCTTGAAATTTTTTTTTTAATATTCCACACTGGGATTATTAGTATATCTTGACAATTTACATACTGTAAAAGCAATATCAAGAGTAGTGCAATGCATAGCATACATTAAGCTACCAATAACAATGGCACACTCAATTTGAGCAATTATTCTATCAAAATTTTTAGTCAATTTGCAATAAATATCATATGGAGTATTTGCTTCCCTCAATATAATGAAATTGATAAAGAGTAAAACCCCCACTATGTTACAGCTAGGTAGTTTAAGGCAGATCCCTCAAGGATAATAACCAAAATATAATTTTAGACAGCAATTTTAAAATTCTCCCAAGAATAAATTAAAGAATAATAATATTGATTGTAGGTAAAAATGAAAAAAAGAGACAAAAAAGAAAAGTTAATAGATTTTTGTTCTAAACTGTTATTTATAAAGCATTTGCATCTCTTTAAACATATACAATAGTTCACTTTGTATCAATTAGAATAATTATATATGTTCACTTACACCTTTTAGAATAGATACAACAGTTCACTTCATATCTCTTATAACAATTACATATATTCTCTTATACCTTTTACAACAGATACAATCGTTCACTTTGTATCTCTTAGAACAATTACATATGTTCACTTATACCTTTTGCAACAGATACAACTGTTCATTTTGTATATTTTATAATAATTACATCTGTTCACTTATATCTCTTAGAACATGTACAACAATTCACTTATACCTTTTAGAACAGATACAACCATTCACTTTGTATCTCTTAGAAAAATTATATTTGTTCACTTATACCTTTTACAATAGATATAATTATCGGTAATAAATAGTTCATTTTGATATCTTTTAATGAACAGACATAACTCTTTTGAAATAAGATAAAATTTCCTATCACTAATATTTTTAACAATATCCCTACCTAGTTAGTGATAGACACAATCAATATGAATTAGGATTTATGCATATAAAAAGTGTTTTTCGACTTATGCACATAAATCTTATTATCTTCTTTAACACATTCACCATGAGCTTTAGCATTATAATATAACCTTATATTTCTTCTAATTATAAGCATGTAATCAACATAAAACAAATTATCAAATAAAAAACTTTTTAATGTGTAAGTATTTCTGAATCTGTTTAAGAGAAAAGTCGTATGTGGCATACAGTAATTTCTTCCTATAATCATTCAAACTAGAAGTATGATGTGCTATTATTCCTCCTAATTGCAATGATTTAGGAACTACCACTTTTAAATCCTTAAACTTTGAAACAAAGATATGCAACTCATGGACTTATCCATAACAGGCATATTATCAAGTATTTAGAGTTCAAAATATTTCATAATGAGAAATTTATCCATACTTTTTTTTTATTGTATTCGAATTCTAATGAATTCCAAATTTCCTTTGGAGGCTTGACAGAAGTAAACAAATCTTATAGCCTATCTGATGAGTTATTGAGAATATGACCTCTGCATGGCAATTCATCTTTTTTTTCGGATCTGCTTTCACCTTTTCAGTGAACATAATTTGTTCCTTGAAACAATCAAGTTTCACGACCTCTTGATTCATCACGAAAACAGCCTTAGACTCCATTGCGATTAATATCTTAAAATTATTGAGGCAGTGGGTATAGAATAGGCTTTAAGGCGTGATGAATCACTATCTTTAAGGTATTAATTGTCCCCACTAGATTGTTGCAAGGTTATAGCAATATACCTCCAGGATACAACAAAGCCTGAAATCTGCAGACAGCAACTCCTGAAGATTTCCCTTAAGAATTCTTTATATGAACTGAATTTAGAGAGACTAGAAGAAAAGAAGAAGAAGTAGAAGTAGTATATATATGGATTGAAAAACCCATCTATATTTATAAAGAATGAAAAGTCATGGCACCTTTTCTAGATAGACACATCTGTTTATCTCTAATAGATACAACTGTTTGTGTAATAGACATGTCTGTTTATTAAAAGACACCTATACAAATAGTTGTGACTGTTTGTATAGAATAGACATGTCTTTTTAAAAGATACCTATACAAATAGTTATGACTGTTTGTATAGACATATCTGTTTATTAACAGACACCTATACAAATAGTTATGACTTTTTGTATAGAATTGACATGTCTGTTTATTAACAGACACATCTACTTGTTAATAAACACATCTGTTCGTAATTTATTTATGAAAATTACAATATAATAATTATTTTATTTCATACATATACGTGCTAAGTGCCATAATATAATAATATATATTAAATTATATATATACAATTCTATACATATTTCACTCTTGTCATTCCTTCACTTTCTTATATTTTAACAATATAGGAATTCTTTCTCTCTATACTATCTAACATACAAGCTATTTATAACAGTAGCTAATTCACGAGCTATTGTGCTAGATCCTGAATAATCTTTTATTGCCATAAGCAATGGAGACTGTAGTCCTTCCATCTTTGTCACCTAAATGCACCTCGATCTTTCTCAAAACTAGCTCACTGAGGGAATGAATTAGAAACCCACAATAAGGCTAGTTATATGAACAAATTTTAAATTGTGTGTGTGTGTGTGTGTGTCTCTCTCTCTCTCTCTATATATATATATATAAGGAAATATAACAATAAGGCAAAGAATATATAATAATACTTATTAGAATTTCTTTGATCATAATGATTATGGTTAAATTATTTAAAAGAATGCTAGTTTGTATAATCTTTAATTTTTATTAGATTAATTATGAATGAAAAGTAGATTCAATATTGTGGATGAATGTTATATGATGAGCCAGATTCTAGATGGATATTTTGAAGGAACGGAAGCGTGAAAAACACAAGTTTATACCATTGAATTCAAAAATTTTCACCTAGGGTCACATGCATCATGCAAGATTTATTTTTATCTATTTGATTCAATGATAAACAACATATTAAAACTCTTTTAATATGTTTTTGGATCTGTTTTTGCCATTTAAGATTTTAAAATTAATCAGATTAATTTTAGAACCCTAGATTAAATCAAGAACGATTACACTAACCTCTTGATGCACTGCAGCGTGTCTGCGCCTTTGAGATTTGTCTTCAGGACACTAAATGTTGTTCCTCTAGCTTGTCCACACCAAGAACACCTATGGCAGCCCTTAAACAGCTTCTAAAGTTTTTTCTATTAATTAAAAATTTAAGTTCTACCTTTTAAGAGATTAGAGATGTAAACAGGACACTATAAACAATTTCTAGTGTTCTTAATTCAAGAGATTGATGGCTAATCTCTTTGAATTGATGAGAGATGAAGAAGAATAGATGGAAAGCCTCAAAATGGCGTGACAAAGGAGAGGAGTGGCTGCTAGTTGCTTTTTTTTTTCATAACAACACTTATATAGCTAGGTTAACACATTAAACCCTTGCCACATGTCACCCTTTGATTAGCTCTAGGTTTAAGTGACACAATCACATTGTGCCAAGTGTCAAACCTATATTTAATCTTGATTTTAATCATCTTACATGATTAAAAAATATTTGGCAAGCTTATGTGTTATGCCATGTGTCACCATCTCATGGTGCTACGTGTCACACTGCGAAATGACCAAAATGCCCCTGTGTCTTAATTTTGAGTTATCAACCCAAAATAATTATTTCTCTTCTTCTAATTAATTTGTATCAAATATAAATTAATTAATTAATCTCTATTAATTAATTTCTCATTAATTAAATTTATATTTAAACACTTTAAATATAAATTTAATTTATACTACACATTCAATAATCTAGATTTGGTTTCCAGTCATGCTAGGGACTTTGCAATCTAATTACAAACCAAACCTATTTAATTAATCAATTAAACTCTTTAATTAATTAATTAAATCATATTTAATTAGGTGATAACTTGTGTATGTGTGTGACTTACTAGGCTCATCACTAATTGACAATGAGATATGATATCAACTCTTAATATCATTAGAACTTTTTCTTACCATAAATGATTTCTCTAAATCATTTTATGCACCTCATAGACTATGGTTAACACCTAGCATAGCATGCCATGTACACCCAATTAGTAATAAGGTTTACGTTAAATGAACCTATAATCATATGTTACCATGCACTAGAATCTCTCTGTTACAAAATCCCAACTCAAGCTGGAGTCACGGTTTATGTCAAACTCCATTTGCTATGAATATTATGTTCTCTTTTAATTCCAGTTCTTGATTAAAAAGATTTTCTCATCAGAAACTCTTTTCTGAATAAATCTATCTGTCCTGGCCAGGAACTTGAAACATCAAGAACAATTAAATGAACATAGGATTTTATCTCTATTTACTTAGAGGAATAGATTCCATCTTGATCAACACCTACCTCCATATACAACTAGTAGGAGCCAACACATGCCCATATACCCATACACAGTACAAGTATGAAAGCAGTATCAAACTCAAACTACCTATATACAAGATAACTGTGCTATCTCAGGTCTAAAGATTATATGCACTGATATGATTTATGATAAAACATTGACAAGAGTAAACTCCATGTGCTTGTCATAAGTGTCACTGGTTCGGCCTACTTATCATGTATAAGTGCCTATCATGTTTGTTAAATGGCATGAGACTCACCATTCCATCTTATTTATATCTCATATAAATAACTTGGGAACAAACATGAATACAATCTTTCTAGATAAGTCATGTCCTTATTATGAAGTATCCTCGATTGTGAACCTATTTATGATACTTTGTGCTAGAAATATTGTCACTCATATTCTTAACAACTTAAGAATAATATTTCTAACAAAATATCAATGGACTTTTTCTATTACACATAAATATATTATGTAAACGGAAAAGTGGAAATGCCTTTTATTAATAAAATATGTACAAGATACATACTAAACGATATACTCTAGGGCATACTACTAACAATCTCCCACTAGCACTAGAGCCATTCATTACAATATCTTAGACCCATCTTCTCAAGATGTCGGTCTAACTGAGCTAGTGACAAAGGCTTAGTGAATGGATCAGCTAGTTTTTCAGCTGATATTATTTTTCTGCATGGCTATATCGCCTTGCCCAACTATATCTCTGATAATGTGGTAGTGCCTTTGTATGTGTTTGGATTTTGGGTGAGACCTTAGTTCCTTAGCCTGTATGACTGCTCCATTGTTGTCACAGTGTAGTGGAACTGCTGACTCAATGGAAGGAACTGCTGTAAGTTCTGTCACGAACTTCTTTATCCAAACAGCTTCCTTTGCAGCATCTGATGCAGCAATATACTCAACCTCTGTAGTGGAATCTGCAGTCGTGCTCTGTTTGGAACTCTTCCAACTGACTGCACCTCTATTACAAATGAACACATATCTAGAGGTAGACTTTCTATCATCGATATCTGATTGGAAGTCAAAATCAGTATAACCATCCAATTATAAGTCTCCACCTCCATAAATCAAGAATAAATCCTTAGTTCTTCTCAAGTACTTAAGGATATTCTTGACAGCTATCCAGTGTTCCAAACCTGGATTGGATTGATACCTGATAGTCAAACTAATAGCATATGCGATATCCGGCCTAGTACACAATATTGCATACATTAAACTTCCAATAGCCGAAGCATATGTGATGCATACATTTTGCATAGTCATTTAGGTTTAATTTCATAGCCATTTTATTTGATTATTAGTCACTTTTAGCTAATTTCATTAGTTATTTAGTTAGTTTTTCATAATTGCCAATTTTGGATTAATTTGTAATTTTTACTTTGTTTTATAGGAAAAATGGTGCTTTTGAGGGACTAAAAAGAAATTTTGCCATTGAGGAGTGATTTCTACAGCCAAAGATGTCAAAAACAAGTTTCAAAGTTGAAGTATGCATTGGCCAAATTGTGCATAACTTGCCGCATAAGTTATGCAGTTCTGCATAAGGAGAAGAAACTGTCCCAAGCACCTGCCAAAATCTGCATAAGTTGCCGATAACTTATGCAGATTCGTGCCTCCCTTATGCAACATCATAGAATTGTGCATAACTTATGCAGTCTTGCACCTTGCTCATGCAGTTTCGCACAGAGAGCCAGAAACCAGCCAAAAACTGCATAAGGTTATGCAGTCCCACAAAGACTTCATAATGAGCTGGCAGAAGATTCCCTCAGAAAATCACACCTCAAACACACCATTTTAGGGCTCCTTATCAGAAAAAAGTTATAAATAGACCCTTAACCCATTTTAGAAACCAAGAGGAAAGGAGAGAAAAAAGGAAAAGAAAGGGGGCAGCCGCTGAAGAGTCAAAAATGTCACTTCCACGATTCCCAGCTAGATTTGGAATTTTCCTTCTTTTCTTGCATATTTCCTACCTTTCTAGTGTTGGGTTTCTTGTTTCTTAGCTTAGATTAAAGCTTTATTTCCATATTAACTCAGAATATCTTGTAAATATTATGGATAGTGAGTAGTTTTCATTAGATTCTGGAGTTGGGATGTAATATTTGAGATATTTTATGAATTTTGATTGGGTAATCCATATTTTGTGGTCTTAATGAGTTTTATTCATTTCTTGTGTGCTCAATGACATGCTTAGTATAGGATCCCATTAAGTGATGTTCTTAATCCATGGTTGAGGCACCGAAAGGAAAAGGCCTTGTGATAGATAATCAAGAAATTAGACTTAATTAACTTAGATCTAGAAATAGACTAAGGATTAAGAGGATTTATATATTAATTAAGGAACTTAATGGGTCTTGATTAACTCTAACTCCACAAAAGTAGGATTAGATTGATTAAGGCACTCTTTGTCCCACTCGAAAGGGTATTCAAAGGATTTAAGAATTAATCTCCTTAAAACCTATAAGTTTCACAAGATTGGATAACCAATTTAAAATTCCAAAATAGCTTGAATATGAACTCCCGAACTCCAAAATCGCCTTTTTATCATTGTTAATTTCTAATTGAATTCAATTGCTTGCCATTTTAAATCTTGCCATATTTCAATTTGCTTGTTTAAATTTGATGCAAATTTAGTTTAATCATTACATTGTTGAATAGGTCATTAATTTTACACATATAGAATTCGTACTTCAATATCCATCAATTTATTGCTTTAATTTCAAAAATAGTTTAAATTGGTCAACTTTTTATATAAAAAATTCAATCATTAACACAACTCCTCGTGGGAACGATATCTTTTCTATATTACTTGTATGACCCGTGCACTTGCGGTTGGGCCACATCAAGTTTTTGGCGCCGTTGCCAGGGAGTTGTTTGTTTAAGATTGAATTCTTGATTATTTTAGTTGTTTATAGTTTTATCTTTGTTATCTTTTCATTTTGTGTTTGTTTGTTCTTTTTAGGTACTCTTAATCTTTTATGAGAAGAGCTAGAAGCACAAGTAACACATCCTCATTGTTTAATCCTGAAATTGAGAAATTTTATAGAGCCAACAAGAAAGAAACAAGAAGAAGAAAAGAAGCATTGAGAGAAACTGAATTAGAAGCAGACATGGCTGATGAAAGAATTAGAATTGGTGGTAATGCTGGAAATGATTGAAACAATGAAAATGTAGCCCAAGGTGAAGAAGTTGTAAATGCTAATGTGCCTAGGGGAAGTATGATGGATCATGCTTTTCCTCATTTTGATGATTTGAGAGAGAGCATAGCAAGACCAAGAATTGATGCAAATAGTTACAAGATGGATTTTGGAGTTCTTCAAATGATTCAAAATTCCCAATTCGGGGAACATCCTTCTGAAAATCCACACACACATCTAAAGAAGTTTGCTATGATTTGTGATATGCAAAAACAACCTGGAGTATCTGATGATGCAGTAAGATTGAAGCTATTCCCATTCTCTTTGAAAGATAGAGCATTTGATTGGCTTGATTCTTTACCTCACAACTCCATTACAAATTGGGAGCAACTCACTGATGCATTTCTTGCACAATATTTTCCACCTAGAAAAACTCAAGAATTGAGGAATCAAATAACAGCTTTCAGACCAAGAGAAGATGAAACTCTTTATGAATCATGGATGAGATGGAAGGAATTAGAGAGACAATGCCCACATCATGCCATTCCGAAATGGATGATAAACCAGAATTTTTACACCAATGTTACTCCTGCAATTAGAGGAATTATTGATGCTTAAACAGGAGGAGATTTTATTATGAAGCATGAAGATGAAGCTTATGAGCTATTGGAGAAAATTGCAAAGAACACTCATCTTTAGAGTAGTCCAAGAGGACCAGCTCCAACTCAAAAGAGGCAAGCTGCTGGAATGTATGACCTTGATCCATTCAACATGATTAATGCAAAGTTTGATGCACTTACAAATTTTTTGGCTAAGAAGATGGAAGATTTAAGTATGTTGGTTAGTTCATCATCATCATCTGGAAGTTCACAACAAGTTGCTTATGCAGAAGGAACTACTAGCTGTGGAGTAGATTATGGAGAGCAAGCTGCATATGTTGGTAATTATGGAAACAAACAAATGGGGAATCCTTACTCTCAAACTTATAATCCAACTTGGAGGAATCATCCCAATTTTTCATGGGGAAATCAGCAAAATCAAGTCCCAAATCAGAATTTTCAGCCACAACAGCAACAAGGAATTCCATATCAGCAAAATAGGCAACCATTGCCTAATTTTCAACAGAGAAACATGAATCCTGCACCTCCACCAAAACAGCAAGAACAAAGTTTCACTACAGAAGCTTTATTACAACAGATTCTTGCTAACCAAACTAAGCATGATAAGGAGATGAGAGAGATGAAAGCAAGGCGAGAACAGATGCAAACACATAACAGAATGTTGAAAAATTAGATTGCACAACAAGCATCTTCCTCAGGTACTGAGTCTTTTGGAAAACTTTCAAGTCAACCAGAAAACCAAGAGAGTAGTGTCAAGCTATTACTTTAAGAAGTGGGAAAGTTGTAAATAATGAGAAGAGTGAAAAAAATGAGAAAAGTGAAAATAGTGAGAAGAGAGAAAATGAGAAAGAAACTTATGAGAGTGAAAAACAAGAAAGTGAGAAAGAAAGTGCAGCAAAATGTAAAGAGAAAATTGAAGAGAAGGAAGAGAAGTATATACCTCCAGAGCCTTACAAGCCACAACTTCCTTTTCCACAAAGATTTCAAAAAGCCAAGCTTGATAAGCAATTTGAAAAGTTCTTAGAGGTCTTGAAGAAGCTTTACATAATGTGCCTTTTATTGATGCTCTTTCACAAATGCCTTCTTATGCAAAATTCTTAAAAGAAATTCTCTCAAACAAGAGGAAACTTGAAGATCATGAAACTGTAGCTTTGACAGAAGAATGCAGTGCTATCCTCCAAAGGAAACTTCCTCCAAAGCTCAAGGATCCAGGGAGTTTTTCAATTCCATGCCACATTGGGGAATCATGTTTTACAAAAGCTTTATGTAATTTAGGGGCTAGTGTTAGCCTTATGCCCCTCTCCATTTATGAGAAGCTCAATATGGGAGATCTTAAGCCAACCCACATTTCTCTTCAGTTAGCTGACAGATCAATTAAGTATCCTGAAGGGATTTTGGAGAATGTGCCTCTGAAGGTTGGGAAGTTCTATATACCTGTTTGCTTTGTCATCTTGGACATGGAAGAGGATTCTAATATCCTAATTATCTTGGGAAGACCTTTCTAACTACAGCAGGAGCATTGATTGATGTTAAGGGAGAAAAATTGACTCTTAGAGTTGGTGAAGATCAATTGGTTTTCAATATTAATAACACTATGAAGAAGCATCATTCTGAAGCTGATACTTGCTTGAGAATTGATATCATTGATGAGCTGGTTGAAGAACACTTTAGAAAGAGATATCCGGAAGATCCACTCGAAAATTGCTTGGTTCATGGAGGAAGCATAGACTATGACAACCCTCATGTGGCTGCATATGCTCAACATTTAGAGGGAAGTCCACCATTCATTTCTGCTCCAGTTTTTTAACTCACACAAAAGGAAAAAGTGGAGTCTAAGCAACCATCATTCAAGGAAGAAGATGCACCTAAGGTAGAACTTAAGCAACTTCCTTCTCAGCTCAGGTATGAATTTCTTGGCACCAATAACACTTATCCAGTAATTGTAAATGCAAACTTGAGTACTTTAGAGGTTGATAAGTTGTTAAGAGTGTTGAGGCAATTTAGGAAAGTTTTAGGATATACCATAGATGACATTAAGGGAATAAGCCCACACTTTTGCACGCACAGAATTATTTTGGAAGAAAATTGTAAGCCATCTATTGAACATCAGAGGAGGTTGAACCCAAATATGAAAGAAGTTGTTAAAAAGGAAATTTTGAAGTTGCTTGATGCAGGGATCATATATCCTATCTCAGACAGTACTTGGGTGAGTCCAGTACATGTTGTCCCAAAAAAAGGTGGAATGACAGTGGTCAAAAATGAAAATAATGAATTAATTCCCACGTAGCGGTGACTAGTTGGCGAATGTGCATAGATTACAGAAAATTAAATATTGCCACTAGAAAAGATCATTTTTCACTTCCCTTCATTGATCAAATGTTAGAAAGATTGGCTAGGCATTCTTATTTTTGCTATTTAGATGGGTATTCAGGATTTTTTTCAAATCCCTATCCATCCAAATGATCAAGAGAAAACCACTTTTACTTGTCCATATGGAACCTTTGCTTATAGGAGGATGCCATTTGGGTTGTGTAATGCACCAGCCACTTTTCAAAGGTG
This sequence comes from Hevea brasiliensis, assembly GCF_030052815.1. Taxonomy (NCBI): domain Eukaryota; kingdom Viridiplantae; phylum Streptophyta; class Magnoliopsida; order Malpighiales; family Euphorbiaceae; genus Hevea; species Hevea brasiliensis. The sequence continues at coordinate 23,346,971 of NC_079493.1, read as the reverse complement.
CATGATGGCAATCTTCTCAGATTTCATTGAAGATATAATGGAGGTTTTTATGGATGACTTTTTTGTTTATAGATCTTCATTTGATATATGCTTGGCTAACCTTTCTAAAGTTTTGCAGCGATGTGCAGATACTGACCTTGTGTTAAACTGGGAAAAGTGTCATTTCATGGTTCAAGAAGGGATAGTGCTTGGACATTTGGTGTCTAACAGAGGAATAGAGGTTGATAAAGCCAAGGTTAAAGTGATAGAGAAGATGGCTCCTCCTACCAATGTGAAAGGAATTCGAAGTTTTCTAGGACATGTCGGGTTCTACAGACGCTTTATCAAGGATTTTTCTAAAATAGCCAAACCTTTGTCTAATTTGTTAAGTCATGACATGTTGACCAAGAGTGTTTGGATGCCTTTTGTAGGTTGAAGCAAGCTCTTATCACTGCACCAATCATGCAACCTCCCGATTGGAGCCTACCTTTTGAAATTATGTGTGATGCTAGCAACTATGCAATTGGAGCTGTACTTGGTCAAAGAAAAGACAAAAGGGCTTATGCTATTTATTAAGCTAGTAGAACACTGGATGAGGCTCAAACAAACTATACAACAACTGAAAAGGAATTCTTAGCAATTGTCTTTGCATTAGAAAAGTTCAGACCTTACATTATTGACTCAAAGGTGGTTATATTTTTAGATCATGCTGCCATCAGGTATTTACTCCGTAAAAAGGAGGCTAAACCTAGGCTCATTAGGTGGATTCTGATGCTACAAGAGTTTGATTTGGATATTAAAGATAAGAAGGGAGTTAAAAATGTAGTTGCGGATAATCTTAGTAGGTTGAAATTGGATGATGAAGAAATGGATGAAGTCCCTATTGATGAGTTTTTCTTGGATGAACAACTTTTCTCTCCTGTTGCCAAACTACCTTGGTATGCAGACTTGGTGAATTATCTATCTTGTGGAGTTTTACCCCTAGGGATGACATGGCAACAAAAGAAAAAGTTTTTGCATGAGGTAAAATTTTATAGATGGGATGATCCTTTACTCTTTAGAAGATGTTGTGATGGTTTAATAAGAAGATGTATTCCTGATGAGGAGACACAGAGTGTTATGCATCATTGCCATGCTTCTGATTGTAAAGTTTAGGGTTTGAGAGGAATAGAAGATGAGAGAAATTGGTTGTGATTATTCATATTATGAAAGGTAAATATACAGGTATTTATATCAAGGATTACAAGCTAAATAAGGTAAATAACTAATAAAGGAATACAAAGATATGACTAAATATACACCTAATATACAGCTAATGTACACTGTATATATTAAATAATAACAACAGAATTTGACATTCCCTTACACCCCCCCTCAAGCTAAAGCCGGAGTAGGATGAAGGCGAAGCTTGTCTCGAAAACGATGAAATAACCGAGTGCCTAGTGGTTTTGTAAGACCATCAGCTAGTTGATCCGCACTAGAGATGAATTTGACGGTGAGACGACCCTGCTTGACTTGTTCACGTACAAAATGATAATCCAACTCCACATGTTTCGTTCGTCCATGAAAAACAGGATTCGCTGTCAAATAGACAGCACCAATGTTGTCGCACCAGAGTTTCGCAGGTAGAGCGTTAGGAAATCCAATTTCATGAAGCAGGGAACCCAACCACATAACTTCAGCTGTGACATTTCCAATAGCCTTGTATTCAGATTCAGTGGATGAGCGGGCAACTGTGGGTTGCTTCTTAGAGGACCAGAAAATGAGATTATCACCCATGTAGACCAGATAACCACCAGTGGACCGGCGATCATCCGGACAGCCTGCCCAATCACTGTCAGAAAAGGCCTGAAGTAGAATACTGGTCCGTTTGGTGAAAGTGAGACCAAGAGAAGCAGTTCCACGAAGATAGCGAAGGAGACGTTTGACTGCTTGCCAGTGAATATCAGTAGGACTGTGCATGAATTGAGCTAACTTGTTGACAGAAAAGGCAATGTCAGGCCTGGTGAGAGTCAGATATTGAAGAGAGCCAAGAACTTGACGATAGTGCTCAGGATGCGGATGAGGAGAACCCATTGCTTTACTCAAAGTAGGAGCCATAGGCATTGGTGTAGCACACGGTTTGGAAGTGAGCATATTGGTCTCACGAAGAAGATCCTCCAAATATTTTTGCTGACTAAGAACTAAGCTTGTGGGCTGGCGAAGACTTGAATGCCTAAGAAATAATGCAGAGGGCCCATATCCTTGACAGGAAACACCTGTTTGATAGACTGAAGAAACCAATCAAGCTTAGTAACATCAGAACAAGTTAATAAGATATCATCCACATATACTAGGACATAAAATTTCAACGTTCCAATACAAAGATAAAAGAGAGACGTGTCAGCCTTGGAAGGTGTGAAGCCAAGCTGAAGCAGGTAGTCAGTGAGCCATTTGAACCAGGCCCTGGGTGCCTACTTAAGGCCATATAGGGATCTCTGAAGTCGACAGACATGATGAGGAAACTGTGAATGGTGGAAGCCTACCGGTTGCTCCATGTATATTTCATCCTCCAAGTGACCATGAAGGAAAGCATTGGAGATATCAATTTATCGAATAGGCCACCCATGAAGAGTAGCTAATGATAAAATAGTGCGGACAGTAGTAAACTTAATGACGGGAGAAAAAGTTTCTTGATAGTCCACACCTTCTTGTTGAGCATAACCTTTGGCCACTAACCGAGCCTTATACCTTTGAATACGACCATCAGGATGCCGTTTGATTCGAAACACCCACTTGTTGCCAATAATGTTTTTGTTAGAAGGTCGGGGAACTAGTCTCCATGTTTGGTTCTCAAGCAGTGCATTGAGTTCATCCTGCATAGCCCGGCGCCATTCTAAAACTGTTTTGGCTTGGGTTACGGTTTTTGGTTCTTGGGAAAGGTAATTTGGTTTAGTGTGGGCGAGGTGAGCTTGCCTGTTGTTATTGGTACGGGGCCGAAGTTCCATTGCATGAGTACGGATTGGAGTGGGTTTTGAGTTGGCGAAGGGTTGGGAGTTTGATTGGGTTGGATTGTATTTGGTAAGGTCAACCAAAAGATTTAATCCAGGAGAAGATGGGGTAGGTATTTCAAGGGAGGTGGAATGATTAGGTGATGACGTAGATGAGTGAGCAGATGTGGGTGATTTTTTGGGAGGAGTTGGAGAAGGGTTAGAACTCATACCAGATGTGTTGGCTGATGTAGGACCCGAATTGGAGTACACAGCAGTGGTAATGTTGAGCCAAGGAGCTGGTGTAGGCGTGGCACTTGATGAAGTAGTAACCGAATCGGCATATGGAAAAAGTTGTTCATGGAATTTGACATGACGGGCATAATAAATTCGACCGGTTTTTTTGTCAAAACATCTATAAGCAGCATGATTGGGACTAAGGCCAAGATTAACACACATAAGTGTTCGAAAAGAAAATTTATGAGCCTGATACGGTCTGAGCCATGGAAAAATTGCACAACCAAACGGTTTGAATTGTAAATAGTTCGGATTTTTCTTGTATAAAATTTGAAAAGGAGATTGGTTGGATGAAACATGACTCGGCAATATATTAATCAATAAAGCACTTTGTTCTAATGCAAAATTACAAAATTTTAAAGGTAAAGATGCATGAGCGAGTAAAGTTAACGTAGTATCAATTAGATGACGAAATTTCAGCTCAGCTATGCCATTTTGCTCATGTGTATATGGACAAGCAATTCTATGATGAATACCAACGCGTTTAAAATATGAATTTAATTTCTGGTATTCACCTCCCCAATCAGAATGGAAGGATCGAATTTTTGCCTGAAATTGTCTTTCAACGAGTTTTTCAAATTGCAAGAAAATGTCATAAACCTCACTTTTATTTTTTTAAAAATACACCCAAGTGTATCGGGAAAAATCATCAACAAACAAAACCATATACTTGTGACCATTGAATGAAAGAATGGGAGATGGCCCCCAAACATCCGAGTGAACAATATCAAATGGAAAACGACTCTTGTGTTCAACAGCAACTAATGGAATTCTAGACATTTTTCCTAAAAGACAACTAGAACAAGGACTCAAGTTAGAAGAATTACTAAAAATGCTTTTATTGTGAACCAAGGTTTGAAGCTTCTTAATGTTAGGATGACCAAGCCTAGTATGCCACTCATCAAGTGATGACACCTCAGCTGCCAAGGCCTGCTTAACTGGTTGCAATTTGTATACTCCATCCTCACTGGGTCCTTCCATCAGCACCCTCTTGGTCACCTGGTCCTTAATAAGAAAATGAGTGGGCCAAAATTCAAAGAAGCAAGTGTTATCAGCAGTAAATTTTTGCACTGACAATAGGTTTTTAACAATTTTTGGAACACAAAGAACTTGATTTAAATGTAAGGAATCAGTTTTAGAATGGAGCTGAACATTACCAGTATGAGTAATCTGTAAACCCTGACCATTACCAACATGAAGACTATCGTTCCCATTGTAACCTTGAGCTGCCGTTAGAGCCTGAACATCAGGAGTGATGTGATAGTTGGCAGCCGTGTCGGGATACCAAGCTTGCTGAAATTGAGGTGGCATTGGAGGAGCTTGATAAACAAGAGGAGAGTGAACATAATTGGCTTGCGAAAAATTGTAGCGGGGTCCAGAATTCCGTGGCGAATAGCCACTAAAGGAAGGTGCATTCCGAGGTGCGTATCTGCTGCGGCAAGTGACAGCTGTGTGATTCCCTTTTCCACAGATTTGGCAGGGACCCCGAGATCGCTGCTGGTTGCTGTTCCGTGACCCATTGTTGCCTCCATTGCGTGGTCTGGGTGAAGAATAGGAAGGAGGAATAGTGGCGGATTGAGTGGAACTCTTGAGAACCATATTAGCCTGTGGATTATGAAGACCTTGCACCAAAGATTCATGAGCGACTAATTGCCCATGCAACTCATGAAACGAGACAGGATCAGAACGGAGATTCAAAGTAGTGATAATTGTGTGATATTCAACACCAATATTACGATATATTATCGCATTAAACTCAGCAGGTGTAAGTGGCTTTCCTGAGGCTTTGAGTTCATTCGCCTTGGCTTTCGCCTTTTGAAGATATTCAGAAACTGACATATCATTACGCTTGAATTCTTGCAATTCAATATGTAATTGAAGCTGTCGATTCTGTGACATAGAACCGAAGGTGTGTGCAAGAGCTGTCCAGACCTCTTTTGCCGTCGTGAGTCCGATAACATAGGGAAAGATTTCTTCCGTTAGGGAAGAGAAAAGCCAGGAAAGGAGCATCTGGTCTTTCTTGAACCACTCCTCATATGCTGGGTTCGGTATCTCATCATTGGTTTCATTGAGAATGGTGGGAGAAGGAGAAGGATTAGAGAGAAGAAAATTAAGATTCTGATAATTGAGAATAGGCGAAAATTGAGTCTTCCATGCCAAGTAGTTTTTGGTATTCAGTTTGACAGAGAAGGAATGAGAGTGAGTAGAAGTAACGATGGAAGGAGGAGGTGGATTGGCAGTGGAGACGGCAGAGATCATTGTTGTGGCTCTGATACCATGTAAAGTTTAGGGTTTGAGAGGAATAGAAGATGAGAGAAATTGGTTGTGATTATTCATATTATGAAAGGTAAATATACAGGTATTTATATCAAGGATTACAAGCTAAATAAGGTAAATAACTAATAAAGGAATACAAAGATATGACTAAATATACACCTAATATACAGCTAATGTACACTGTATATATTAAATAATAACAACAGAATTTGACATTCCCTTACACTAATTATGGAGGACATTTTGGAATCTCTAAAACAGCTAGTAAAATTCTGCAGGCTGGTTTTTTTTGGCCAAATCTTTTTAAGGATGTGAGGAAATTTGTGCTAGAATGTGATAAATGTCAAAGGAGTGGAAATTTGTCAAAAAGAGATCAAATGCCCCTAAATGATATTCTTGAAGTAGAATTATTTGATGTCTAGGGAATAAATTTTATGGGGCCCATTTCCTCCTTCATATGGTAATAAATACATTCTATTTGGAGTTGACTATGTGTCAAAGTGGGTGGAAGCTATTGCAACTCCAACTAATGATGCTAAAGTGGTAGTGAAATTTTTGAAGAAATTTGTTTTGAGTAGATTTGGAGCTCCAAGGGTTGTAATTAGTGATAGGGGTTCACATTTTTGTAATAAGCAATTTGAGAGCTTAATGAGGAAGTATGGTGTAGTGCACAAGATAGCTACCCCATACCATCCTCAAACTTCAGGACAAGTTGAAATTTTTAACAGATAACTCAAACATATTTTGGAGAAAACAGTGAGCAATTCTCGGAAAGACTGGTCTGTCAAACTAGATGATACTTTATGGGCATATAGGACTGCTTACAAAACCCCTATAGGAACTACTCCCTTTAGGTTGGTGTATGGTAAGTCTTGTCATTTACCTGTGGAGCTAGAACATAGAACATATTGGGCCATTCAGACCTTGAACTTTGATCTCAAGCAAGCTGGTGAGAAGAGGCTATTGCAACTTAATGAGCTTGAAGAATTGAGGATGGATGCCTATGAAAGTGCCCGTATTTATAAAGAAAGAACTAAAGTTTGGCATGATAAGCATCTTAGAAAAAAGGAATTTAAAGAAGGTGATTCAGTTTTGTTGTTCACCTCAAGATTGAAATTGTTCCCTGGAAAACTTAAATCAAGGTGGACTGGTCCATATAGAATTTCTAAGGTTTTCCCTTATGGAGCAATTGAAATTTGGAGTAAAAAATCTGACAATTTTAAGGTCAATGGGCATAGATTGAAACATTACATAACTGGAGACCCAATAAAGGGAGCAAGCTGTTACAAGCTCTCTAATCCCTCACCTTTTTTTAGTGAAATGCATGAAAAGTCCAGCTAAGGACTATAAATTAGCCCTCTTGGGAGGCATCCCAAGTTCTTTTATTTTGCTTTTGTTGATTTACTTTTATTTACATTGCTTTTGTTTTTATCTTAAATCTCCCCAAATTCAATTTTTGACATTGTTGAATCTTGTCCCTTGTAGATGTATTTCAATAGAGAAAGGTTGGTGAACTGCTGGGGATTGACTCTTAATCTGATATTTTGTCCTTCAACTCTCCCAAGATTGATTTATTTTTACTGCATAACCTGTGCAGGTTTGCTTCTTGGTTTATGCAGAGAAATGAAACTTTCAGCAAAGAGGGGTCTGCAGCACATGGTATATGTTTCTTTATTAAGGTTGGGTGTGTAACTTTTAAGTATTTGTGCTTATCATGTTAATATAATGGTAAGTGGGTCATTTTTGTAGTTTTGAGCTTATTTGGGTTGTGTGATTCAATGTGGACATACTGCATTTTCTTGGCATAACTTGGGGAGTCCATTCTCATTTGTGGATAAATGCAACTTTATGCAGATTTTTATTGAGTTTTTAATGTGCTAAATGTTGATTTGCAGAGTTTGAGTTGAAATGGCATAATTCACAAATGCCTCTTATGCAGAACTCACTTCTACAAGCTTGTATGATGCAATTGTGATGGATTTTGTATATATTGATGTGTTTTTGGTGATAATTTCTCATGATTTATGCTTCATAGAATTATATTTCTTCATTCTAGTGTATTTTTCAAACTTGCAAATCATTTTCAATTGTTATCTCAATCTTGTTGAATTGTGCATAAGTAACTGCATAGCTTATGCAGCTTTTAGACCAAAAATTTTGCCATTTTTCATCTCTGCTAAAACTTGCATAACCCATTGCATAACTTATGCAATCCTGCATAACCACAATTTTTTCCCTTTTTCATCTTTGCTGCAATCTGCATAAGGATGTGCATAGCTTATGCAATTCTGCATAGCCACATTTTTGCCAAATTTCATTTCTGCCGAAACTTGCATAAGTGTGTGCATAACTTATGCACTCTTGCATGACTTCAAATTCTGCATTTCCACTTTCTGTCGAAATCTGCATAAGGGAGTGCATAAGTTATGCACTTCTGCATAACCACATCTTCTGGAATTCCAAAATCTGCCGAAACTTGCATAAGGGAGTGCACAGCTTATGCACATTTGCATGACCACATTTTCTGCACTTCACTTTTTGCCAAAATCTGCATAAGGGAGTGCATAAGTTATGCACTTCCGCATAACCACATTTTCTGGAAATCCATTTTTTGTCGAAACTTGCATAAGGGAGTGCATGGCTTATGCACTTCCGCATAACCACATTCCTACACTTCCACTATCTGCCGAAACTTGCATAAGGCAGCGCATAAGTCATGCAATTTTGCATAACTGACTTTTTCCACTACAAATTTCAGCCGAAACTGGCATAAGTTAGTGCATAAGTTATGCACTTTTGCATGACCAATTTTTCACACTCTTTATCTTCTACCGAAACCTGCATAAGAGAGTGCATAACTTATGCACACTCATTCTCCCCTTATGCAGTTTTACACAGGTCCTGTGCAAATCAAAAAAACCTTTCGGCACCCACTTTCCCTCTTCCCGTCGTTCCTGTTCACACTTCCCCCACGTCCATTTTTCTCGGCATCACTCTTCCTTCCCACTCCTCTTTTCACCGCCCTATGCCCTAACTCCCCTCTACCTCTTTCACTTTCTTCTTCCCTCCTCCATTTCCACCATCGACAACACCATGGCATCACCTTCCCATTCCCCTCAAGGCTCCCCTCTCCAAGTCATGCCCTTGGCAATGCGATCCCCTAATCCCGATTCCCCTCCACAACAAACCCCTCCACCACCTCCCACAGCCACTTATAAGAGGAAAATGCCATCAAAATCCACCCGACCCATGGCTTCTGCACCACCTCTCACAAAACACAAAGACCCACCTACCACTCCACTTTCAGAACCTCCACCCAAAAACCCCAAAACTTCAGCCTCCATACGACAGGGGTTTGGCGTTTTTACCTCTATCCCACAAGCCAAATCACCCTCTTCTAGCAAAAAGCAAACTTCAGCAGCAACACAAGTATCCAAACTACCTTGGCCCCTTCCTGATGCAACTCACAAGGTAACCTTTAAGAGACTTAAGGACAGGAAAGTGCAACCCACTAGGTACATTTCTGCATATGCCCTCCAATCAGTTGGTTTATTTGATAATGTTGTTACCTACCTTGATGGTTTAGGTTGGATGGAATTTGTGCATAAACAAGAACTAGTTTATCCAGCTCTAGTTTTGGAATTTATTTCCTCATTTTCTGCTACTCTGAAATTGCATGAGATAGATTACAAGCCAACTATGAAATTTAAATGTTTGGGGCAAAATAGAGAGCTATCATTAGACCAATTTCATAGTATTTTTGGGTTTGCAATTGATGGACTATTTAGGGTGCCATATACAGGCATAGAGGTAGCAAATAAAGGTGTTTGGAATGTTGTTCAGTTTTGGAAGAGTATCACAAACCAACCTCAGAGTTTTTATGCTGGCAGATCCAAGACCTCTCAAATACTAGACCTTGCACTTAGATTTATTCATAGGCTTATTGCTAGCACAATCTTGGGTAGAGGGACTAGTTCTGGTGCTGTTGAAAAATCTGAATTGTTCATGCTATGGTGTGCTTTTCACAAAGTCAAAGTTTCTCCTGGTTACTTCTTTTGTGAGCATGTGTTACATATTGCTACCAAATCTATAGGTGACATAGTCATGGGTGGGCTCATAACTGTTATAGCTAAGCATTTTGGTTTTAATCTGGAAGAGCATCCTCTACCAGCACTTTCAGACACTCTATATTTTGATGCTACACACCTATACAAAAATGGATTCAGTTTGCCACCTTCTGACACTGCACAACCAGCAGCAGACACAGGACCCAATGTACAACCAAAGGCACAATCTGTACCACCAGTCCAACAAGATTCCACTTTGCTGCACCACCCACTCGATGCGCACAGATACCCAGCAGAATCTGCACAGCCAACACCTTCTGCAGCTGGACCCTCTTCATCCGCAGCACCTCCTCCCTTCAACACTAAAGCCTTCTTCACCTATCTTGAAAGGCTTAGTGATGATATATATTTTGTGGATAGAAAGCTTGAATCTGGTCTTGATACCCTCAAGGATCGTCATGATCAACTCTTTGATTTTGTTATGGAAACCAGAGATAAACAGAAAGAGTTAAAAGAGATGATGAAGCAGCTCATGGCTTTTCTGAGAATGCCACCTCTACCTCCATCACCTCTTTCAGAACCACCCCTTCGACAGCAGCCAGCTCCAACCAATCCTTTAGCAGCATCTTTGGACAAGGGCAAAACAATAGAATTAGATTAGTTTTTATTTTGCTTTTGTTCAACCTTTTAGGAGTTTTTCTTTTTGGATGTGATAAAACAATTTTCGTTTGCCTTGAATTCTGTTTTTCTTGAAGTTCTATTGGATGGCTATTCCATTAGTTTTTCATTGATTCTCATTGCCTTTACTGCCCTTTTGTGCATACTTGTCCATACACTGTATATATTTGCATGCTTCTACTGGTGTTTGCACATTTTTCCTTGCTATATCATTATGCAGCAGCTTTTGAATATACTGCACAGGCTGTGAAACCCCTTATGCAAATGTTGCATAGCACATGCGATCCTTATGCAACTCATGCAGAACTGCACAGCTTATGCACCCTCTTTATGCACCTGTTCTGTACAGCATTTTATTCTGCATAACCTGTGCAGCTTCTTATGCATCACCATTATCTCTTGAATTCACATCTGTTCTATACCAGGTAACTCTTTCTTTTTGCCCTTAAATTTCACTATTCCTGGTAATTCCTCTTTGCTTTGAGTTTTGATAATGCACTACTTTAGACATTGAGGACAATGTCCAATTTTGAGTTTGGGGGTGTGCATTTTGATTTTTGCTACATTTTTCACATTTTGAGTATAGGAACATCTCATCCCATTCCATTTACATATATTGTAAATATTTTACATAGACATCCATACATACATATACATAACACATTTATACACACATTATACATCACTTAGAAATTGTACACACTGCACACAAATAGATTTCCTCCATTTAGTTAATGCATTGCTCATTTTTAGGAATCATGCATCATGCATTAAAATCTTTTGCCAAATCCCTTGAGTATTGAAAAGTTGCCTATGAGAGTGATTTGACTTACCTTTAGTTGGGTTTGTAGATTGAAAGTTTCCTAAGAGGTGCAAAGTTTTGAAGTATTTATCCCTTGCCTATATCTTCTTAGCCAAAAAGCCACCCAACTAGTCCTTTAGAGATTGGAGTGTTTAGAGGGAGTTATTGGATAAAAGGTAGTCAAATGATGTCTCACCAATTCTAGAACAAATTTTCTAAACCTTTCAAGGCGAAATACCAGCTTGTACTTGAAAAGAGAGATGATTAGGCATTCTTTAATTTAAACCTTCTCATTTTAAACCTTTGGCCCTTTTCATAATTAAAATTGACCCTTGCAAACCCCTTTGAGCCTTTTTATTCCTAATTTTTCTTGAAACCCTTATTGCTACCTAGCCAATGAACCAAACACTCCAACCCTTTTTATGAGAATAATTATTTATAATATAGGGTACATAAAAAAAAAAGAAAAGAAAAGAAAAAAAAAATACAATAAAAGGGAGAAGAAATGCTTGTCATCTTGTAAAAGTGCTAGTATATGTGCTTTTCATTATTGTCATTCAAATTGAAAGAAATCCACCCAAAGTAATTAAAGGAAATGAGTTTGGGGGTGGCATTTTTAGGGACAATCATCAAAAGAAAATGCAAGATAAAGTTTAAAGTATCAAAATGTCCCTCCATTTTTATGTGTTTTGTAAATTATGCTAGCACTTGACAATTCTCATTGTGTATTTCTCTCCTCCATATATATATATATATATATATATATATATATAAAGAGAAAAAGAAAAAAAAATATAATAAAATAAGAAGTGTACCTTATGTTGTCAAGATTGAAAATATTCTCATGCTTTGAATCCTTTTTACCCATTTTTCTTCTTAGCCTCATTTTGAACCTCATGGCCCCATTACATCCCTGAAAAGACCTTTGATCTCTTGATAGTACTTACTACATTAGTGAAGATAGGAGTAGGAAATTTGCCTATGGGATTGGAAAATTATCCATTCATTCATTTAGTTCCATCATTCCATATAGAGGCACTTTGACTATTGATTGTCCTAGAATTTCTTTTGAGCATGACTCTCTCTTTTGATTGGTTGGTTTGGGGAATTTTGATTGATAATTGACTTGATGGCTAAGCGGTGAAAGCTTGGATAAGCATTAGATTCTTTGCATTTTGAAGGATGGGTAAATGGATTGTTGGTATGGCTAAAGATGTGTTAAGTTACTTCAATAGGTGATTTTCATAGCTCCTTGGATAAGGCACCCCTAAAAATTGCATTACATTTTAAAGTTTGCTTGAGGACAAGCAAAAGCTTGAGTTTGGGGGTATTTAATGCATACATTTTGCATAGTCATTTAGGTTTAATTTCATAGCCATTTTATTTGATTATTAGTCACTTTTAGCTAATTTCATTAGTTATTTAGTTAGTTTTTCATAATTGCCAATTTTGAACTAATTTGTAATTTTTACTTTGTTTTGTAGGAAAAATGGTGCTTTTGAGGGACTAAAACAAAATTTTGCCGTTGAGGAGTGATTTCTACAGCCAAAGATGTCAAAAACAAGTTTCAAAGTTAAAGTATGTATTGGCCAAATTGCGCATAACTTGCCGCATAAGTTATGCAGTTCTGCATAAGGAGAAGAAACTGTCCCAAGCACCTGCCGAAATCTGCATAAGTTGCCGCATAACTTATGCAGATTCGTGCCTCCCTTATGCAACATCACAGAATTGTGCATAACTTATGCAGTCTTGCACCTTGCTCATGCAGTTTCACACAGAGAGCCAGAAACCAGCCGAAAACTGCATAAGGGACTGCATAACTTATGCAGTCCACTTATGCAGTTCCACAAAGACCTCATAATGAGCTGGCAGAAGATTCCCTCAAAAAATCACACCTCAAACACACCATTTTAGGGCTCCTTGTCAGAAAAAAGTTATAAATAGACCCTTAACCCATTTTAGAAACCAAGAGGAAAGGAGAGGAAAAAGGAAAAGAAAGGGGGCAGCAGCTGAAGAGTCAAAAACGTCACTTCCACCATTCCCAGCTAGATTTGGAATTTTCCTTCTTTTCTTGCATATTTCCTACCTTTCTAGTGATGGGTTTCTTGTTTCTTAGCTTAGATTAAAGCTTTATTTCCATATTAACTCAGAATATCTTGTAAATATTATAGATAGTGAGTAGTTTTCATTAGATTCTGGAGTTGGGATGTAATATTTGAGATATTTTGTGAATTTTGATTGGGTAATCCATATTTTGTGGTCTTAATGAGTTTTATTCATTTCTTGTGTGCTCAATGACATGCTTAGTGTAGGATCCCATTAAGTGATGTTCTTAATCCATGGTTGAGGCACCGAAAGGAGAAGGCCTTGTGATAGATAATCAAGAAATTGGACTTAATTAACTTAGATCTAGAAATAGACTAAGGATTAAGAGGATTTACATATTAATTAAGGAACTTAATGGGTCTTGATTAACTCTAACTCCACGAAAGTAGGATTAGATTGATTAAGGCACTCTTTGTCCCACTCGAAAGGGTATTCAAAGGATTTAAGAATTAATCTCCTTAAAACCCATAAGTTTCACAAGATTGGATAACCAATTTAAAATCCCAAAATAGCTTGAATTTGAACTCCCGAACTCCGGAATCGCCTTTTTATCATTGTTAATTTCTAATTGAATTCAATTGCTTGCCATTTTAAATCTTGCCATATTTCAATTTGCTTGTTTAAATTTGACGCAAATTTAGTTTAATCATTACATTGTTGAATAGGTCATTAATTTTACACATATAGAATTCGTACTTCAATATCTATCAATTTATTGCTTTAATTTCAAAAATAGTTTAAATTGGTCAACTTTTTATATCAAAAATTCAATCATTAACACAACTCCTTGTGGGAACGATATCTTTTCTATATTACTTGTACGACCCGTGCACTTGCGGTTGGGCCACATCAATATGGAATCCTGGCCATCTTATCTCTTTCTTCAAGTGTCTTTGGTGACATCTCTTTAGAAAGGTGGATACCATGTCTCACTGGTAACAATCCTCTCTTGGAATCAAGCATGTTAAACCTCTTTAACACCATTTCCAAGTATAAACTTTGGGATAAACCAATTATTCTTTTCGCTCTATCTCTATAGATGCGAATCCCAAGAATATAGGTTGCCTCCCCTAAGTCTTTCATGGAGAATGTATTTGACAACCATACCTTTATAGTTGTCAATATACCTGTGTCATTACCCATCAACAGTATGTCATCCACATATAAAACAAGGAAAGTGATAGCACTGTCACTAACCTTCTTATATACACATGGCTCATCCTCATTTTTGATAAAACCAAAGGATTTAATGGCTTCATCAAAACGGATGTTCCAACTTCTCGAAGCTTGTTTCAACCCATAAATGGATCGCTTTAGCTTGCACACCTTGGAACCATCTTGGGATTCAAAACCCCTAGGTTGTTCCATGAAAATGTTTTCTTCAATGTATCCATTGAGAAAAGCTGTTTTGACATCCATCTGCCAAATCTCATAATCATAGTATGCAGCTATTGCTAATAAAATCCTAATTGATTTAAGCATGGCAACAGGCAAGAAAGTCTCCTCATAGTCGATTCCTTGCCTTTGGTGAAACCCTTTTGCTACTAGCCTTGCCTTATAGGTCTCTACCTTTCCATCAGAACCAATTTTGTTCTTGAAAACCCATTTATTCCCTATAGGTACAATACCTTCAGGTGGGTCAACAAGATCCCAAACTTGATTCTTATACATGGAATCAATCTCAGATTTCATAGCATCAATCCATTTTGAAGAGTCTATATCTGATATAGCTTTTTCATAGGTAAGTGGATCATCTCCATGATCTACTTCTTCATGAGTAGACAACTCTTGTTCTTCTTCATGAAGGAAACCATATCTCACTGGTGGGTGAGATACCCTGGTTGTTCTACGAGGAACAGCTGTAGATGTTTCATCAACGGGTATAGGTTGACTAGATGGATCTATATCCATCTGATCTGTTGGTTGGTCAGAATTCTCCAATTCTAACTCTATTTGCCTTCCTTTGCCTCCTTCTTGAACAAACTGTTGTTCAAGAAATGTGGCATCTCTACTTATCACAATCTTTTGTGAAGTAGGCAAATAAAAATAATATCCAAAACTATCTTTTGGATATCCAATAAATCGACCTTTTTCTGATCTGGTCTCCAATTTATCAGTGTTCAGCTTTTTGATATAAGCTGGACAACCCCAAATCTTAACATGCTTAAGACTTGGTTTTCTTCCATGCCATATCTCATAAGGTGTGGAAGAAACTGATTTTGATGGAATCCTATTCAGAATATACAAAGCTGATTCTAATGCAAATCCCCAAAAAGGAAATTGGCATATCAGTATAGCTCATCATACTACGTACCATATCCAATAGGGTACGATTTCTCCTTTCAGATACACCATTCAGCTATGGCATTCCTGGAGGAGTCAGCTGAGAAACAATGCCATGCTCTCTCAAGTATTCATCAAATTCAGTACTCAAATATTCACCTCCACGATCTGATTGAAGAGCTTTAATACTCTTTCTTGTTTGATTTTCTACTTAAGATTTAAATTCTTTAAACTTTTCAAAGGATTCATGTTTGTATTTCATCAAATACAAATACCCAAATCTTGATTTATCATCAATAAAGGTAATAAAATAATGAAAGCCCCCTCTAGCCATTTCTTTAAATGGACCACATACATCACTATGTATTAGCTCCAAAATATTTTCAGCTCTTAGCCCTTGTCCAACAAAGGGTGATCTAGTCATTTTGCCCTGAAGGCAAGATTCATAAGTTGGAGTAGGCTCAGAGCCCAATGAGGATAGAATCCCCATTTTCTCCAGTTTTGCAATCCTATCTTCTGCAACATGACATAACCTTAAGTGCCAAATATATTTTGAACTTGAGTTGGTTTTTACCATGGCATTGCATTCTTTTAGATCACTTGCATTCAATTTGTGTTTGTCATTATTATCCAAATAATAAAGACCATCATTCATATAACCCGAACCAACATATTTATTTCCAAAATAAATATTGCAAACATCATCTGTGAACTGAAATTCATAGCCATTTCTAGTCAAACTAGATATAGAAATGATGTTCTTAAAAGCATCAGGTACATATAAAATATTATCCAAACATAAAACATGTCCAAACATGTAAAAAGATTTAGATCCTATGGCTAAAGTTTCAACAGTTAAGCCATTGCCAATCCGGACTCTAACATCTTAAGAACGCAAGCTGCTACTATTTGCTAGTTCCTGCATATCATTAGAAATGTGAGAACTGGTACCAGTATCTAAAACCCAAGCTGTAGATGAACTATGAGTATCATCAGAATCTAAATAACAAGATATGGACATACTTTCCGAAGGTGTATCCTTCTTGTCCTTCAGAGAAGCAAGATACTCTGGGCAGTGGAAACATTTTCTTACTGGCAATGGAAACATTTTCCTGTTAGCAATGAAAACACTTTCCTTTGCCTTTGTCAGCTTTGGTCTTTGTTTTTCTATTTAGCTATTTTCTTAGAAAGACCAGGAATCTGAGATTTCTTTTTCTTATTGACCTTCTTCTTATTGGACTTTCCAGTAGAAGAAGATGTAATCAAAGCTACCTCTTTTCCTTTATTGCCCGGCATATTCTTTTGGGCAATAACCAGCATGTTGAGTAAACCAGCTAAGGTGCATTCCTGTTGAGTCATATGGAAATTTGTCACAAAATTTCCCAAAGACAGAGGAAGGGACTGAAGGATCAAATCCGTCTGTAGTTGGAAATCCATGTTGAAGTCAAGATGTTCCAACTGCTCAATCAGCCGAATAATCTTGTGGACATGATCCCCAACATTCTGTCCCTCAGACATCCTCATACGGAATAGTTGTCTAAATATCTCATACCTAGCATTCTTGTTGTGCTCACCATACAACTCTTGTAGGTGAAGGAGGATCTCACTCGCACTTTGCATGTTCTCATGTTGCTTCTGTAACTCATTACACATGGAAGCAAGCATGCAACACTTAGCTCTCATATCATGCTCCTTCCACTTGTCCAAAGTTTCATGTTCCTCTTGTGTGGCCTCTAGAGGTAAGGGACCAGGAACATTTGAATCTAGAACATATCCTATATATTCAAGGTTCAGGACAAGTTTCAAATTTCTTAGCCAATCGCATGTTAGGTCTGTCAACCTATTGCGATCAAGTATGCTTGCAAGGATATTGGATGGTGGTGGTTGTTCTGTGCTCATTATTATCAGAAAATTAATTGCAGAAATAACCAGATTAATTAGTAAATGTATCATGTAATTAACCAAATATGATTATGGTCTTTTAATCAAATTGGTCCTCCCACTAACTTAGCGAATCCTACACTTCCAAAGTAGAAAACGGAAATCCTAGTTGGATGGATTTCTAGTGGGTGATTGAATTCTTATAATTCTATTGATCATCCTCAGGTACATCCGTTATTGGAATTACAATAAACTATAAGTGAGCAACTCCTTGCCCATCACATCTCATGTGAGGTTCAATCCTTTACCTAGCCCCTAATGCTCAAAATCTCAGATACATCCATTATTGACTTATCTTGCATTAGTTAAGTTGATCCCATTGAGCCAGTAATTATGCAAATAATTTTAATGTCCTCAGGTACATCCAATATTGGCCACCAAACCATTTACATATTTACAACATCTCATGCTTAACAATTATTCTTAAGAAAATCTCTTAAATTAATTGCATCTTATGCAACTATTTAAAATTTCTTAAAATAATTGCCCCAATGGAGGGCCTATGTTATAATTACTTTAATTATAGCATTTCCAACTTAATCATTTGTTTGGAAGATTTTATAGTCATCCTAATTACTATTTAGGTCTCACTTTGCACATTATCCATTTAGCATGCATATATCATATAATTGCATACATTCCCATACATCTCATGCATTCATGAATAAGCAGTAAATATGTTATGATCATGGACTTTCTAAGGGATTCAATTCTGAGCCACCAAGAATTGAATCAGAGCATTACTAGGTGCATTTCATTCATTCATTTTACAAGAGTTGCTGAAGGAGTACATAATTAACACTTGATCTTGAATTCCTCCCACTGGTCCCACCAATGCTCTTGACCTCCTTGAACTTCTTGCAATCCAATTACATAGTAATCCTTGGCATACCAAGGTGAATTTACAAGAACTTAAATAAATGAAATTACAACCCAAAAATTATTACAAACTTAATAATACATGCCCAAAATAAATTAAAATAAATTAATTAATTTACAATCCCAAAGAAACATAAAAGAAATAAATCCAATCACATTGGTATTTTATAGTCTATGATCATCCATCATGCATATCACTATTTAACAATTAAATAAAACATATATACTTAAATTAAATTGAATATCTCATATTCAACTTAAAAATCCAGATTTGAATATGATTCAAATAAATTTAAAAATTCAGATTTGAATCTCATTCAAACAAATTTAAAAATTCAGATTTGAATCACATTCAAACAACTTTAAAAATTCAGATTTGAATCACATTCAAATATTTTTAAAAAAATCAGATTTAAATCACATTCAAACATTTTTTAAAAAATCAGATCTGAATTTTATTCAATCAATTTTAAAAAAATTAGATTTAAATATGATTCAAACAACTTTAAAAATTCATATTTGAATCACATTCAAACAACTTTTAAAATTCAGATTTGAATCACATTCAAACAATTTTTAAAATTCTGATTTGAATCATAATTTAATTGTGTGATGAAAATTCTAATTAAACAATTTAATTAGACATAAAATAGATTTTAGATCATACAACAATTGCACATACACCATCCATTTACCTTTGCACACCATTGTGGTGCATTAACCATGCGCACCATGGTGTTCATCATTTGTGCCGCCACCTTGGCTTTGCAACCAGCAATGAAGTTTTGATCTCATGATCAAACACACAATTAAATCATATAAACATCAATCTAGATGGGAAATATAGTGGCTCTGATACCAATTGAAGGAACGGAAGCGTGAAAAATACAAGTTTATACCATTGAATTCAAAAATTTTCATCTAGGGTCACATGCATCATGCAAGATTTATTTTTATCTATTTGATTCAATGATAAACAACATATTAAAACTCTTTTAATATGTTTTTGGATCTGTATTTGCCATTTAAGATTTTAAAATTAATCAGATTAATTTTAGAACCCTAGATTAAATCAAGAACGATTACACTAACCTCTTGATGCACTGCAGCGTGTCTACGCCTTTGAGATTTGTCTTCAAGACACCAAATATTGTCCCTCTAGTTTGTCCACACCAAGAACACCTATGGCAGCCCTTAAACAGCTTCTAAAGCTTTTTCTATTAATTAGAAATTCAAGTTCTGCCTTTTAAGAGATTAGAGATGTAAACAGGACACTAGAAACAATTTCTAGTGTTCTTAGTTCAAGAGATTGATGGCTAATCTCTTTGAATTGATGAGAGATGAAGAAGAATAGATGGAGAGCCTCAAAATGGCGTGATAAAGGAGAGGAGTGGCTGCTGGTTGCTTTTCTTTTTCATAACAACACTTATATAGCTAGGTTAACACATTAAACCCTTGCCACATGTCACCCTTTGATTAGCTCTAGGTTTAAGTGACCCAATCACATTGTGCCAAGTGTCAAACCTATATTTAATTTTGATTTTAATCATCTTACATGATTAAAAAACATTTGGCAAGCTTATGTGTTATGCCATGTGTCACTATCTCATGGTGCCACGTGTCACACTACGAAATGACCAAAATGCTCTTGTGTCTTAATTTTGAGTTCTCAACCCAAAATAATTATTTCTTTTCTTCTAATTAATTTATATCAAATATAAATTAATTAATTAATCTCTATTAATTAATTTCTCATTAATTAAATTCATATTTAAACACTTTAAATATAAATTTAATTTATACTGCACATCCAATAATCTAGATTTGGTTTCAAGTCATGCCTGGGACTTTACAATCTAATTGCAAACCAAACCTATTTAATTAATCAATTAAACTCTTTAATTAATTAATTAAATCATATTTAATTAGGTGATAACTTGTGTATGTGTGTGACTTACTAGGCTCATCACTAATTGGCAATGAGATATGATATCCATGCTTAATATCATCAGAACTTTTTCTTACCATAAATGATTTCTCTAAATCATTTTATGCACCTCATAGACCATGGTTAACACCTAGCGTAGCATACCATGGACAACCAATTAGTAATAAGGTTTACCTTAAATGAACCTATAATCATATGTTACCATGCACTAGAATCTCTCTGTTACAAAATCCCAACTTAAGCTGGAGTCATGGTTTATGTCAAACTCCATTTGCTATGAATATTATGTTCTCTTTTAATTCCAGTTCTTGATTAAAAAGATTTTCTCATTAGAAACTCTTTTCTGAATAAATCTATCTGTCCTGGCCAGGAACTTGAAACATTAAGAACAATTAAATGAATATAAGATTTTATCTCTATTTACTTAGAGAAACAGATTTCATCTTGATCAACACCTACCTCCATATATAACTAGTAGGAGCCAACACATGCCCATATACCCCTACATAGTACAAGTGTGAAAGCAGTATCAAACTCAAACTACCTATATACAAGATAACTGTGCTATATCAGGTCTAAAGATTATATGCACTGATATGATTTATGACAAAACATTGACAAGAGTAAACTCCATATGCTTGTCATAAGTGTCACTGGTTCGGCCTACTTATCATGTATAAGTGCCTATCATATTTGTTATATGGCATGAGACTCACCATTCCATCTTATTTATATCTCATATAAATAACTTGGGAACAAACTACAATCTTTCTGGATAAGTCATGTCCTTATTATGAAGTATCCTCGATTGTGAACCTATTTATGATACTTTGTGCTAGAAATATTGTCACTCATATTCTTAACAACTTAAGAATAATATTTCTAACAAAATATCAATGGACCTTTTCTATTACACATAAATATATTATGTAAACGGAAAAGTGAAAATGTCTTTTATTAATAAAATATGTATAAGATACATACTAAACGATATGCTCTAGGGCATACTACTAACATATTTCTATAAGCATCTTAAGTTCACTTTTTTTTTTATTAAAAAAAAAGATATAATTTTATTAAAATAAAAATAAAAAGACATAAATAACTTAATATGAATATAACAATTTACTTGGTCAATAGACCTCCCCATTACACTCATTCCAAATGTGGAATGTTACGTAAAAAAACTTAATATATGCGTAGTTACCATTGAACTATAAGCCATCTAGTGTAAATTTATGAATCCTAGCAATGAAGGATAATTCATATAAAAATAAACTCAAATCCCATTTTAAATTCTTCTCCCAAAGGCAAGTATAAATTCTAAACTTGGAATCAAATTAATTAAGGAATGATACGCATATATTCTAATTTTACAACCTCTAAATCCAAGCAAATCAAGTTTGCTTAATTTATTCCTAAACAAAATTTCAGTGTGTGTAAGATATAAGATTTATGATAAGGGTATAACTATTTATCACTAGAAAAGTGTTAAATTCTCGATAAATTTCTTAATAAAAAATTAAAATTTAATTTCAAAAAAATTACAATCAAATTATCAGATTTTTTTTTTATCTAAAATTTTAGTTGATTCAGAAGACCTTTTAACTTATTTGAGTTAGAGAAATATTTCTCAATATAATAGAGATATTTCCTATATAGATTAGAAATCATATTTTAATGTTTTCTTAAATTGAGTGAATTTCTATTTAGATTAGAATTGAGGTAGCTAACACTATAAATAAGAGTAGTATGAAAAGATTATTTGGCTGATACTATCTCACTTCCTGAACTATATATCTTTAATTAAATAGACAGTTTGACAATACGCATATCACATAACATTCTCTATGCTGTTAACACGTGTCATTCCCCATAAAGAATTTACCTTTATTATTATAGATCTTTTTATATTAAATTTAATTCTCTTTTATTTTTTTAAAGTATAATTATTATTATCATTGTCATCTTAATTTTTATAATTTAAATAATTATTTTCTTTATCAATTAATTGTCAAAACTCAAGATTTTTTGTTTAAATTTATTATTTACAAATTATTACTTTACTTTTTTAATTAAAGATATATAAAAAAAATTATTTTTTTATTTAATGTTCATATATATAATTCTCCAATTATGTATATATAAGTTAAAAATTATTTAATAATTATCCTTTTAAAGCTACATAAGTAGCCATTATTATAAGATAAACTACAGTATATTAATATATATTTATTACATATATCTATAATTTTATATAGTACATATATATAATTTTATTTTCTTTTTCTTTTTTTCTTTTGCACCATTTTATGCTTTTTCAAATCATTAATATTACTTTTAAGAATAATGTTAAGATTAATAAATAAAGATAATATTTGAGTATATTATATATTTTTTTCGATATATTAAGAAGATACACGAAATTTTGATATTTAAAATGATAAAAATAACCGTATAATTGAACCAACTTTAAATGATTCCATATTTTTAATAAGTATTTCTATTTTATTATTATATTTTTATTATGAAATCCTCATTAAAAAATAAGTTTAATCCATATATAACAAGTAATAGAAATAAAATATAAAATAATTAATAAAAATTTTAAGACATTATTTTAATTTTATATATTAAAATTTTAAAAATATACAAATTAAGTTATATATATATATATATATATATATATATATATATATATATATATATATATATATATATATATATTATTAGTATCCACATAGGCAATTTCCTAGTTAATTCTAATTCCTAATTCACCTCCATGTTTCTCAAAACTACCTTACTGTGGGAATGAATTAGAAAGTTGGCTACATAAAGAAAGTTTAAAGTGTAAATTTTAGGTAAGGAGAGCTATAATCATGGTTGTAACAATATGGAAAAGAATTATTATTATTAGATGGAAGAATTTATTTGATCAATGATATATATATATATATATATTTCCATATTACAATTTTGGTATTTTCTGTATGCTAATAACCAACGCATCAGGAAAGAAGCGGGGATCCATGCGAATTTTCGCCACATCACTGTTTTTTGGAATATGAAGATTTGTTTTAAATCTGAGCCATTTATTATTATGGATCGGTCGCTCTCCCATAACAAACATCATCGAATTGGATGGATCCACGAACCAATCTATTTCCTTCTCCGTAAAGCCTAAACCTGCACAAAATAAATAGAAATTCATTATTTCTTTATAATTTTTTAATTTAATAAATAAAAAATATATGAAATTGAATTGTGCCAAGTAATTTATATTTTTATATATTTAAAACATTGATATATTTTAAACTTAATGATAAAAAGTTAAAAATTTTTGTAAAATATAATTTAATTAAATAATTTTAATTTTGATAATTTTGACTATATTCATTGAAATTTTACTTAATTGACTAAAATTAGACTTATAATTTTTATAGTTTCAGCCAATTTTTTGTCAATAAATCTATAATAATTAGGGGAGAGGTTGATAATTGTAATAGCCTAAATTTGATCATTAACATAAAATTAGAATTAAATTTTAATTAATTGGATAAAATTACAATAATTTTTTTTTAACTTTACCTAATTAATTGCCAAAATTAAAACTGAATTCAATTCCAGTTTTGTGAAAAAATTAATTTTTATGTAATTAGGCCTATTTGCACAAATAAGTTAGTTAATTTTCACAAAGAAAACGGAAACAAAAATTATTTATTGTATAGCAAAAGAATATTTCAAACCAATATAAGGATTATTAGGAAATTTCAAAAAGATTTAATTCTGTTTAAAATGACAAAAGTTTATCATTTTGCACACTTCTTTTACCCAGAAAAAAAATATAGTAATTAAGAAGTTTGTTAAACTCACTACAAAGATCTACACATAAAAAATAGTCCTCTGAGCGCTCTATCCAATCCGATGTGGGTTCAAAATCCTCATAAACTCTCGTTAGCTTTTTGTTGCTGATCAGAACATCCACTTGCCTTTCGTCAGCCATGCACCTCAAGTGAAACTGTAAATCTAACATAGAACAACGATAGAAAGGTTGGCCCAAATCTATTTCTTTGTTGCAAATATCACACTGATGCTTGCTTCCAGGCTTATCATCACTTGAAGAATTGAATATGAGGAAGAAACGATGCCCACTATTTTTCGTCTTAATGATGAGATCAGGTAAAACGCAATTGACATGAACATCATAGTAGCAGTCATAGCATTTGTAGCTAACAGAGCTGCCAAGTTTATCACAAATGCAACATTTATACTGATAATTATACTTGAATGGCATGATAATGAAATTTAGGAAATGTTTGTGTCGACCAGAATGAAAAATTGTTGGCAAGAATCCATGGTTGAGGTAGGTTTGGAGGAGGCAATCACAAAAATCATCAAAGAATTCTTCACAGTTAACGCATTTATGTGTTTGTCTGAAGTCATATTGATCAGGCTTTACTGTTCTCAGGAAAGGAGGGCATTTGTCCAAATTTGGGGCAGACTCTGCACAGAATTTGTGAAGGTTGAAGTCATCACAGTCAACACATTGATAGGAAGGGCCAGAAAGGAGCTTTGAGCAACTCTTGCAAACAAGTTCATTTTTGCTTGCTTTCTCGGACAAGGCTAATGCATGCAAGTGGTCAATCACTGGTTGTCTGACTTTCTTTTTGTTTTTGTCACGGCTCTCGATCACTTTCAAGGTATCATCTCTTTCCTTGCCAAAAAGCAAATCCAACATATCGGATACAAGTTTCTTCACATCAAATGACTTTATGTCGACTCGAAGCTTGGGAATCCTTCCATCTTCATATTCATTTTCCTTCTTATCCTTGGTTGTGCATTCGATGATGACAAACTGAGCTTTCTCAGAAATTGCTAAATTTGACAATTTGTAGAGACGATCAGTCTGAGAAAGCTCACAATTGATGATGACATTGATCTTCAAGCTGAGTTGGGTTAAAGCGAATTGGTGAACAGTTTCAAATGGTAAGTTGTGTTTGAGTTCATTTGGGAGTCGGGTTTTTGTTAATTTTTGAAGGGCTAGAGAGGCATCATATTGATCGATGAGAGGGTATTTGAGAAAAGCAGCTAATTCACGAGCTATTTTGGTAGATCCTGAATCATCTTTCATTGCTATAAGCAATGGAGACTGTAGTGCTTCCATTTTTCTCACCTAAATGCACTTCTATCTTTCTCAAAACTAGCTTACTGAGGGAATGAATGAGAACCCAAGATAAGGTTGGTTATATGATAGGTAAGGAGAGCTAATCCTGGCTGTAACAATAAGGAAAAGAATATATTATTATTATTATTATTATTATTATTATTATTATTATTATCAGATGAAAGAATTTATTTGATTATCATGATTATAGTTAAATTATTTAAAAGAAAGTCAGTACATATAATTTTAAATTTTGATTAGACTTATGAATGAAAAGTAGATTCAATATTATGGATGAAAGCTTTTTATGAGGCAGAACCCATATCGTATAGATTAATGATATTTTTAATTGTTTGGTTTGGAATAAATCATTTATAAGAAAAGAATTCAATTAAATTCTCATAAATCATATTTGATTTTTATTTCTTTTAAAATAAATTTTTTTAAGTAAAAAAGAATTGAACTTTTTTATTCTAAACATGAGAATTAATTAAAAAAAGATTAATTGAATTGAATTCTTATAAAATTTTAGTTTCCAAACAAGGAAATATAAATTTATGAATCCAAAAAATCAAGAGATTCATAAAAAAGAAACTCAAATCCTTCGATTTTAAACTCTTCAATCCAAAGGCAAGTATATAATTCCAAACTTGGAATTAAATTAAGGAATCAGTATATATCCTAATGGTGAAGCATGGAATAGAAGAAAGCATGTTGTGCCACCTTTAATTCCAAGGCAAATAAAGATTGCTTAATTTATTTCTAAACAAAAGTTCTGCAATGTGTGCGTAAAATATAAGATTTATATTAAAGGGTATAATTTATCACAAGAAAAGAATTAGATTCTTTTATTTTAAGGAAGTGATTAATCTCTTGGCAACAATGCTTAGCTTGGCTTGATTCTCATTTGGCAGACTCAGGTTCAAATTTTTACTTTTATAATCTCCTACTAAAGAAATAAACTCTTGGCAATAATAAAATTGAAGTATCAATACCATCATATGAATCGTAAATGCATGAATATGATGTATCAAAAAATCCATAGTTCCTAATGGAATCAGCAACAAAGTAACCTTACCACCAACTATCACTGAATCACCACCAACAAATTAAACTGGTGCTTGCTGTTGCACCAAGTGCTAAAGCATGGATGTTTTGTATTCATTGAACAATGAGCTTAAGTTCTTACTTTAAATAATTATCTGATCTAATTAAACATTAAAAATAAATTAATACCTAAAGTGAGAATTTATATGAGCATGTTTTCGATTTTCTTTTAATAAGTCCAACTATTAAGTATTCTCCACTATGAAGAAGAGATGGATGCAAAATTTTTAAAGGTAGAAATTATCCACTCCATCACTAAATTTGATTTGAATTTGATGTGACTTATAATTTGTTCTCAAACTAAAATATTCTCAAAATTAAAGAATAATTTAATGATTCAAATTTATGTTAATATATTTAGATTAATTTAAATTTTAAAAAATAAATAAATTTAATTTTTCTATAAAATAAATATTTTCTTAATAGGGGAATTAAGGATTCGAACCTAACTTTATTAGGTAAATGATATACTCTTAGCCACTTGATCAAAATAAATTAGGCCTAAAAAATAAATATTTTGATATAAAGTTATATACATAATTCACGAAGTAATTCTAAATTGCCATCAAATTGAAATTATCAGAAATAAAAAAAAATCTAAAATAATTCATAATTTAAAATAATTTAAATCTGGTAATTCTAATTTGTTTGCCACCTCTATTTCCATATTGTCACATAAAGTCACTAAAATCTACGCGCGGCAATTTCTAAAGATTATTCCTTCAAGACATATAGCTCCGAAATTCACACAAGAAAGAAGAAAGAGGAAAAAACTTATAAAATATGATGGCCAATTAAGATCATTTTATAGGGTAAACATTGAATTATTTGTTGCAGTTCTCTATCTAAAATAATATAATTTTTTGAAAATAAAAAAGTGTTAATTTACTAATAAAGTGATATGTAATAAAGTTAAAAGGATAACTTATTAAGATGCATTTGGTATAGGTTAAAAAAAGGTAAAATATTTAATTTAGCCCCTGTACTTATTAAGAAAGATTAATTTTGTAACGTTTCTCTTGGAACTGGATAGTGTTGTCTGTTTTGGCCTACTGGACCTCGCGGCTTTGTCCTTTGGACCCTTCTTTAAGGCCCAAAAGCGCGCTATCCAGGTTAGAGGTTTGCCATCTTAGAAGGTTCTTTACCTTCCCCTCCCTTTCCGATGTGAGACTCGGTTTATTCCTATCCCCTATTTGGACAAGGTCACCAACGAGCCATGTCGTCCCAGTGGATTGCTCTCAGCCGAGATCTTCCTTTCCACACGGGATGCTACAGGCCCACCAACTTTCGCCTGGTTCGTCCCTGAATCACACCGTACTGTGGGAGGTTGGCTCTAATACAAATTGTAATGCCCCTCTTGGAATTAGATAGTATTATCCGTAGGGGTGAGCGAATTTCAGTTTAAACTGAAAAATCGAACCAAACCAAATTAATTCGGTTCAATCGATTAGTTTTAAAATTTAATTGGTTCGGTTTGATTTTATATTATAAAAATTTCGGTTACTTCGGTTCGATTCGATTTTGAAGAGAAAAAAATTGATTAAGCCGAACCAAACCGAATAGTAATTTTATATATTCAAATCGAATCAAATCAAACCAAATCGATTTTTGAATTGATTTACTTTTATAGGGAATTTACAAATTATATTTAATTATATATATATAAATTGTTTAATTTCATTGATTAACGTTTATTAGGTTCAAACCAAAGTCAAAATTAGACCAAATAACTTGAAAATTAAGTCTAACTTAAAAAATCAATAAAAAATGAAAACCAATTTGTTTGAACTGAACCGAATAGAAATAGAGCGGTTAGGTTCGATTCTTTTTTCATCCATTTCGGTTTGGTTCAGTTTCTAAAATATGTAATTTGATTTTTATAATTTAATTCGATTCGGTTCGGTTTGAACTGAATGCTCACCCTTAATTGTTTGCTTTGGTCCACTGGACTTCACGGCTTTGTCCTTTGGACCCTTTTTTTGAGGCTCAAAAGTGCGCTATCCAGGTTAGAGGTTTGCCACCTCATAAGGGCCTTCACATTCCCCTCTCTTTCTGATGTGAGACTCAGTTCATTTTTGTCCCCCATTTGGACAAGGTCACCAACGAGCCATGTCCTCCTAGAGGATCGCTCTCAGCCGAGATCTTCCTTTCCGCATGAGATGTTACAAATTTAGTCCATTTTTTAATTTTTATCCAATTTAAGCTCAATTTAGCTCAAAAATTAAAATTTATGAGCTAAATTTCTTAATTTCTTTATTTAAATTAAAATTCAAAAAGTTTAATTTCTTGATTTTGAGATTAGATTTCTTAATTTCTTGATTTAAGCCTAAAAATTAAGAAGCCTAGTTTCCTAATTTTCTTGATTTTTGGGTTAAATTGAGTTTAAATTGAACTTCTAAATAAATATAGGAGTTTTAAGTCGTTAAAAAAATTGAGAGTTAAGTATTACTTTTAACTTTAAAAAGAGTAATTGTTAATTTAGCTCTCAAATGTTAACATTTAACCCCTAAAGAGAGGAAAAAATAACTAGGTTAAAAATTAATCTAATCTCTTTAAGCATTCAAACAACATTAACAAGGAAGTTAAGAAATATAAAGGTAATAATTACACCTCGTTAATCTTGTACCAAACACCCCATTAAAATTAGAGATAAAAATGTTGAGAGAGAAGTAATTAAAATTTTTATAATTATTTTCTTTAGCATATAAAATGTAACGCCCTCACCGTAAGTAGTCCATACATTTTACTGCTCTGAAGACTAATATCTGTTCGGATAGTCAGAATGTCTGGAACTACACTTAAACTATAGTGAAGAGGCATAAATTGATGGAATAATATTAAGAAAATTTAATGAATATAGGAAATAATTTTGGGACCAAATTTAAGGTTTATTTAGGTAAAAATGACATTAAAGATGTTAAAAAAAAAAAATCTACATTCAGAATACATGTTTTAAATGACATTAAAAGTTTACAATAGATATGATAAAATAAGATAGGGTGCTCTAGCACCGAATGTGACACTTCTTGCTCGGCTATACAATAGACGAATAAGGGGCATCACATTTAGTGGTATCAGAGCAGAGGTTTAGGCGGTCCTAGACCTAGATAGATAGAAAGAAATAGTTGCATCACATGCATGGGCCTTTAGATAGAGTCGAGATGACACTAATGCAGATCTATTCTTTGTTTGTTTTATAGGATCAATGGCATCTGATCCTTCAAAGCACGGACATCCAGGACTGATAGAGGAGGAAGTAGAGAGTCACGCACCTGCTCCTAGTCGGGGGAGAAGTGGTAGTAGAGTAGAGTCATCTCGAGGTACTGTGAGTAGGGCACAGTAGGCCTTCTATGAAGAGATGACACAGCTGTTCTGTCAGATCACCGGAGCCATTCCTCAGCCACAGCCACCTCCACCTCCACAGCCACAGCCACAGCCACCACCACCACCACCACCTATACAGCCACCTCTACCCCCACAGCCGCAACCTGTACACAGATCTCCACTAGAGAGACTGCGAAAGTATGGGGCAATTGACTTCAGGGGTAAGAGGGAGGATGATCCAGCCGCAGCAGAGTATTGGCTGGAGAGGACAGAGAGGATTTTGTAGCAGCTCCACTGCACCCCAGAGCAGCAGTTGGAGTGTGCTCTATCCCTATTATAAGAGGATGCATATAGATGGTGGGTGACAGTATCGAGAATGGCACAGCCTGCACAGATCACTTGGGAGTTCTTTCTGGCTGAATTCAGAAAGAAATACATCAACCATGTATACTTGGAGGCTAGAAGGAGAGAATTTCTGGCACTGAGGTAGAGGTAACTTACAGTCTCCGAATATGAGTGGGAATTCGTGAGACTTAGTGGATATGCATTAGAGCTAATGCCTACAGAGGTTGATAAGTGCAGAAGGTTTGAGGATGGACTGAATGACAACATCCGACTGATAGTTACATCTCAACACTTCACAGATTTCTCCTTATTAGTAGTGTCAGCTCTGGATGTGGAGAGAGTCAGAAATGAGGAGCAGTCTAGGAGGGATAGACAGCGTAAGAGAGGTCCTGGACAGGGCCAGTTTAGTGCACCAGTTACTAGTAGTAAGAAGCATAAGGGTTCACAGAGCCAGACACAAGGCCAGAAGGGCCAGTCTGGAGTATCTATAGCTAGTTCCCCAAGTACAGTAACAAGAGAATCAATTTCAGTGCCAGAATGTACCCATTGTGGTAGGATACACAGAGGGGAGTGTCGACTGTTGACTGGTGATTGTTTTAGATGTGGGTCTACGGATCATTTCATACGAAGTTGTCCACAGGGGAGTGCTCCCACTGCACTACCACCAACTGAGAGGTCTGCCCTGACAGTGCAAAGGGGTAGGAGACCTGTGAGGCTTGAGATAGCTGGTACATCACAGAGGGCTTCTGAGACTACAGAACGGCCCGAGGTTGGAGTAGCACCCCGTGTGTACGCTATGGCTCGAGAGAAGCAAAATCTGGTAGACGTTATCAGAGGTACATTTCCTAATTATAATACCTTTAAGTATGTATTGATAGACCCTAATTATATTCACCCCTATATATACATTGTACCTCCTGTTAAAAGAGGACATCGAGAGATGGGTTAGAAGATGACATGCTTGTCACCAACCCTTTGAACCATAAGGTTTTGGTAGATTATCAACCAAAAAGGATCGTATCAAAGATAATAGATGGAAATGAGAAGGAGGCTGTATATGAGATGAAAGAAGATGAGTACAAAACTGGTTAAGGAAAAAAAAAAGTTAGTCTATTGGGATTATACCGTGGTAACTATGCAATGCTCTTGATGTTTGTGCTGTGAGCTGTAGATTACAGTACTGACTCAGGACTATTGTGTAGAGCTACGTATTTCTAATAGTAAATAAAGATAAGGATAAGATTATAGAGCTAGGATTAATAAGACAGACTAAAGAAAAAGTAAAGTATTATAACACAAAAAGGCGAAAAGACAAGGAGATAGCGGTCCCTCAATTATTTACACAGTGTAAATTTCGAGGACAAAATTTCTATTTAGAAGGGAAGAATTGTAACGCCCTTACCGTAGGTAGTCCGTACATTTTATTGCTCCGACGACTAATATCTGTTCGGACAGTCAGAATGTCTAAAACTACACTTAAACTATAGTGAAGATGCATAAATTAATGAAATAAATGTTAAGAAAATTTAATGAATATAGGAAATAATTTTGGGACCAAATTTAAGGTTTATTTAGGTAAAAATGACATTAAAGATGTTAAAAAAATTTAGAGAAAATAAAATAAAATTTAGAAAATTTATTAATTGGTATAAAATAATAAAAATAACCCGATGAGCACTATGAAGGACATTTTGATCATTTTACCCTAGAGATGAATTTTGACCTAAATGTCAAATTAGAATTAGGAAATAAAATTATTAACATAAATTAAATTTATGAATTTGAATTTGGAAAATGAGAAGAGAAAAGAAAAGAAAAGAAAAGAAAAGAAAAAAAAAAGCTTATGGAAATTTTTAAATTTAAAGTACACAATAGAATATATATATATATATATATATATATATATATATATATATATATATATATATATATACCCATTACAAGACAAAAGCCACCAACTCCATCTTCTTCTCCACTCTTTCTCTACATGGCTAGCACCATTGTCTCCCCATTTCCTCCATTGTTATCAAGCTTCCAAGCTTGATTTCCCAAGCTTCCACACACCAAAACCCATAACCCACTTCACAAGAAATACTCCCCACACCCTAAGGAAGCTATAGACACCCATTGGAAGCAAGAAAATTGAAGTTAGAGAAGCTCAAGTAAGGTTAGTGCACTAATCCCTCTTATTCTCTTTATTAAACATGAAAAGCATGTTTAGCCAAGCATAAATATCATTAAAACAAAAAAAAAAATCTTGAGGAAAGAACCCTTGAATTTTTGACAGCCATGGAACTTGAAGTTTGCTACTTTTAAGTGATGAAAAATGGTTCCATGAGAATGTGTGATGAGTTAAAATGTTTGGGTATTTGATTGTGTAGTGTTTGTGAAAATTTAAAACTTTGAAAACTAGGGTTTGTGTAAATGCTTGAGGACTTGGTGAAAATGTTGAAATTTGACCTATTGAGTTGAGATTGTTACTTATAGAAGTGTATTGCATGCAAATTGAAGGAAGTTGAAGGAATTGAGATATTGGGAGTGTTCAATTTTCTACAGGTTTGGACTCAATGAGTCCAGTGGGTTTATTGACCCATAACTGAAAATGTGTGACTCCAATTGGTATGAGGCCAATTGGAGGTGAAAATAGACTCAAAATATGTAGACACGATGCCCAAATTTTGCCAAAATCATGACCAATTCTCTACCCAAACCCAGATGACCAAACACTGCCAACCTAGAAAATGACCAAATGAACAGTACGTGTTCATTTGGTTATAACTCTCTCTATACTGGTCCAAATGACCTAAAGTTTACATCAATGGAAAGCTTAGACATAGAGCTACACTTTTCATGAAGATCACTTGACCCAGTTTTGTCTTTAACCAATTCAAATTGTTAGCACAAATTGGGTCACTAAAATTACCAACCCAGAAAATTACCAAATAAACAGTGGTCATAACTCTCTCTATACCAGTCCAAATGACCTAAAATTTACATCAATGGAAAGCTTAGACATAGGGCTACACTTTTCATGAAGACCACTTGACCCAGTTTTGCCTTTAACCAATTCAAATTGTTAGAACAAGTTGGGTCACTAAAACTGCCAACCCAGAAATTATCCAAAATACTGTTCCTTTGGTATGCTTGACCAATTTTGACAAAAATGCCCTAACTTGGTCTCCAAAACTTCAAATTGAGTGAAACTAGAGCCAAAAGTTTTATAAGACATAGCACAACAATTTTTATGTTTTGACCAAGCTCTAAAAATCATTGCATCCTAGGGAAAATATTAGTCAAAGTTAGGAATTGAAATCTGGAAAATGTTAAGTTGAACCCAGAATGCCATTTGATACCCTTGTGTTCATTTGGCCATAACTCCCACTAGGAAATTCCATTTGAGATGTGCCAATATGATTTGGAATCATGATACTTAGGATTACAACATTGATTTAGACACCTTTGCCAAATTCTAAGTGTAAAGACCCTAAAAAGAGGGTCAAACATACTGCCCTAAAGTTGGTTATTGCCCTTATAGGACTGAGAGTCCAGGTTAATACATTGACTATAACTCACTAGACCAAGCTTGAAAAATTATGAAATTGATCATGGGAGTCCCTAAGACATAGAGGAACATATCTTGTGAAGTAACCTAAGTCTAAAAATGACCATAAAATGATCAAATGACTAGTCAAAGTTTATTGACTAGAAATTATAAATTTTGGACAGCTTAGAGGCAAATGGACCAGTTATGGTATTTTGACTATAACTTGAGTTCTATAACCCCAAATTCAGTGATTCAAAAACTAAAATTCAAGTTTAAACATAGATGAGCATTTATTATGAAGGAAGTGTGACCAAATAGACATCCTAACCTAGTCAAATTCCTAAATAAATATAACACATCAAAATGAACCTAAAGAAAGGTTCATGCGAAAAATGCTAAATATGATAATTAAAATACTCATAAGGATAATTAAATATTAAAAATGATATGAATATGTAAATTGGGACTAATGTCCTATTAATATGAAATTAATGGTACCAAAGAACAGTACCAGAAAATAGTAGTAGTGAATAGTGCTAAAATAATTAAAAATGTTTAATTGCCCATAGTATACCTAGATTATTTATTTAGTTTGGATAAATTGGTACACCAATTAGGGACTACAGATAGCAGTACTGCCTATCGAGAAAATCATGAACTGACAATATATGTTTGGTATGATTGTTCTACAGGCTATATGCCTACTTACTGGCCATTGTGCCTACTTTATTTCTGGCTTTACAAGCCTGACAGCGGGTCTCGTGCTTGACAGCTAGCCTTGTGCTTGACAGACGCATATTAAACAGACATACAGCTGTCTAACCAGTATACACCTGTGCATCCAGCTTTTATAATTTGTTATAGGTTTCTTGGGCATTGAAAATGATTAATTAAGATTGAATATATAATAAGTACACTGAAAAGATCCTGACAAATTAAATTATTCCCAAAGTGCAATAAAAATATAAAAGACACAAAAATTATGAATTTATCATTATTATTTAAATTGTTAAATTATTGTTATTATAAAATATGCACCACTAAGCGTTATGCTTAGCGCATTGGTTTTCCATCGCGTGATCGGAGATCGATCCAGAATGCAGCAGCGGCGACACTAGTAGTGCACTGACAGAGCTCTGACTAGATCTGCCATTGTCAGAGTCACTTCATCGGTCTTTTGCATTTTGGTAGGGCCTATGTATAGACTAGTATTTTGGTTCATTATGTATAGTCATGATGTATTTCATTTTAGACTTATAATTAAACTTTGAGATTGAAATGAAAACTTATAATTTATTATCTATGAATTTCTATATGAATGCAATAGATGATATTTCATTTTTAGATCTCATAAATAATTGTAAATGATATGATATAAGAGAATATGATATGGAAATGTGTGAAATGAATATGGACATGTTAACAGGTGATTAGTGGAAACCTGCGAGATGCTAATAAAACAGGGGAGGCTCTGTCCGGGTCTCCACAGATATAAGATATAAAAAAAAAAAAAAATTTCTACACATAGAATACATGTTTTAAATGACATCAAAAGTTTACAATAGATATGATAAAATAAGATAGGGTGCTCCAACACCGAATGTGACATTTCTTGCTCGGCTATACAATAGACGGGTAAGGAGCGTCACATAAATAGGTATACATAGAGACAGTGAAATAAACATATACAAAATTAGAATTGAATGCATTTGAGAACTAAAAAATATGAAGAGGTTACATAGCTAATTAAATATATGAAGAGATTTGGGAGTCAGATAATATAAATGGACACCTACAATTAATTTATTTATCATATTTATTCTTGGATAATCATTAGGGCTGAGCAAATTTCGGTTCAAACCGAAAAATTGAACCGAATCGAGTCAATTAGGTTCAATCAGTTCGGTTTTAAAATTCAATCGATTCGGTTTGATTTTACATTATAAAATTTCGATTATTTCGGTTCGGTTCGGTTTTGAAGAGAAAACCAAATAACTTGAAAATCAAGTCTAAATTAAAAAATTAATAAAAAATAAAAACCGATCGGTTTAAACTGAACCGAATCGAAATAGAGCGGTTTTTCACCCATTTGATTCGATTCGGTTTCTAAAATATATAATTCGATTTTTATAATTTAATTAGGTTCGGTTCAATTCGGTTCGGTTCAAACCGAATGCTCACTCCTAATAATCATGCAATAAGAATATGTTTTATTAGAACTTTATTATGAAAAATTCATTGAAAAAAAAATCTTAGTGAAAGAAAAATAATATATTATTCTTTTGTAAAATATGCAATAAAGTACTGTTTCATTAAAAATTTTACCATAAAAAACTCAATAGGCAAAAACCTTAGTTAAGAGAAAAACAGTGCAATGCGTATTTATCCTCAATAATGACATCACTTGAAATCTTTGAGATGGCTTATTCCAATCTCTTGTACAAGCATTTCAAAATTTGTAGTAACAAGTGCTTTAGTGAACAAATCTGTAATATTATCACTTAAGCAAATTAGTTTAACATCAATATCACTATTTTTTTAAAGATCATGAGAAAAAAACTTTGGTGAAATTAATATACTTTGTCCTGTCTCTTTTTTTGTATGAAATTAAGCTTAAATTGAAATTTCTGAGTTAATTTGAATAAAAAGTTAAAAAATGAATTAAATTAAACTTCTCAAATATGTAGATGGGCTAAATTGAATATTTTACCAGAGAAAAAAAATATTGTGTATTTACTTGTTTTCATAATGACATCACTTAAAATATTTAGGATGATACATTTCAATATTATGTACAAAAATTTTTAAACTTGTAGTAAGAAGTTTAGTGAATTTATTCAAAATATACTTTGATAAAGTTAATATACTTTGTCATGTTTCCTCTAACTGATTTATACATGGAGTATTATCATCCTACAAAATTGTTAAAATATTCCTTGACAGATAGACCATGTAAACACTCAAGGAATTCTCTATTAATTGAATCAAATTGTTATAAAATATACATGAGGTATATATAAAGTAAGTATACGCAACAATGAAATAAATAATTATACATAACAAACACAAAGAAAACAGATAACTGAGATAAATACAATATATATATATATATATATATATATATATATATATATCCTTAACACCCCTCGTCAAGTCGATGATGGGCGTGACATGGGCAAAATTTGTCATGGATTGAATTTTTGGATATATCATCCAAATTGTAATCCGTCCTAAAAGTTTTATGATATATGCAACCTGATTGGAATAAAAGAGTAAGGTCAGTTATGATAGTGGAGAGCTCAGGTCATAGGGACTAGTATAAATATTGTATTATTTTATCCTTGGGAAATAAACTAAGATTAGAACTTGAGAGTTTTGAGAAATTGACATAGACTTTACGGTCTTTCTTTTCTTTTCTAATAATGCAGTACTATTTTAATCAATAAAATTTTAATTTTCACAAAAAAAAAATATTTACTTGATCCTTTAGTTGGCAAGTAACAGCAACATGCATCTACCATTAAGACTTTCTTCGTTTTCTATTCAAGCAAAGGGGTTGGAAGTAGGGGTGTGCAGTTTTCGGTTTAAACCGAAAAACCGAACCGAACCGATTAATTCGGTTCAATCGGTTCGGTTTTAAAAATTAATCGGTTCAGTTCGGTTTATAATTTTGATAATTTCGGTTAATTTGTTCGGTTCGGTTATTTTCATAAAAAAATCAAAAAAATTGAACCGAACCGAAATTATTAATATATATAGGAAATCAAAAAAAATTGAATCAAATTGAATCGAACCGAATCGAATCGAACCGAAATCAAAGAAAACCGAACCGAACCTAAAGATTTTTGAGTATTGATTTCTAATTTTTTTTGTTTTTATGTTTTTATTATTTGGATTTAATGTTAAAAATATGAAATTTTATAAATTTCGGTTTGATCGGTTTAAAACCGAACCAAACCGAAATTTATCGGTTCGATTCGGTTCGGTTTTCTCTTATCAATCGGTTCGGTTCGATTTTTAAAATTTTCGATTTTCTGTTTTCGGTTTTATCGGTTCGGAACCGAACCGACCGTTTGCACACCCCTAGTTGGAAGTGATCCCTCCCTTCCCAGCAAAAAGAATTTCACTTGCAGGCAAAATTCAGGTAAAATAATATATAAATACAAGACGCGACTCTCTCTTGCCGTACCAGTAATGGAAAGATAACTGGAATAAAACCTGATACAAGTGGATTTTGTAGGAATCCACAATGGACATGGAAAACGTAGAGAAGAAAAAGAAGAGAAACTGATAATTGTTATTAATCTAACACACAAGTTCAAGTGCACAAATGAGTTGATACACAATTCCTGACAGGTTAACTAATGATACTATAACAGACTCTGTTTTAATGTTTGTTAGGTTGATTGTTGTTGGAGTCTGTTCCTACTTGTTTCGTCTTAGTAACAGACTTTCCGTTCTGACATGTGAGTTTTCTTAGATGGAATTGAAACCGACCAATTTGAACTTGAGAAATAATCCACATGCATCAAAATTAAGGACAATAATTGTCAATTTTATGTTCTATCATTAACGATTGTAAACCAACTGAAAATTATTAAAATAGAAGAGATGTGTACTCCCACTGTCACAAGCATGCATCATGTGGGACCCACAAATTATGCAAGTGAAGAGAGTTCAGCAATAATATCTTTGCCGGACAATCTCAGATCATGAAACTTCAATAATAATATGATTGATTCTGTAGTTTTACGAACATGAAACAAGAACTAAGTTAGTTAGCAATAGCTCTTTGATATGGGATGAGCTAACAAAGGTTTGCAGATCAGAAATTCATATACTTGGTCTCAAAATTATG